>NC_056728.1:518963348-519133348 GCF_019279795.1 Protopterus annectens | reverse complement strand
GTCCATGAGTAAAATGTTGTCCTTCTGGTAAAAATAACAATATTTTACTTTAGAAGTATTTCTGTAGGGATTATACTTTAGGAGACAGGGTGGTCTTTGGTAATTTTTCCCCAAAAAGTTTACTTTTTTCTGGTAGAAATTGTGACCAACCCTTCTCGGCTATGCTGATTAATTATCAGACGCTGTTCTTGGCTGTAAGCCAGTTGCATCTCCCTGTGGGGATTCCGAAACTTTTTTATTATTTTAGTCATTTCTTTGAGGAAAAATGTACTGCTTATTTATTACTTTTTTAAGAGGAGCCACAAGCATGTGTATTTAGCACTTGGCACTAAAATATTTTGCCTTAGTAATTACATTTTTAGTGAGAAGATACCTTTGTCTCTTTTTGGCTCTGCTATTCACCTGTGTAGATCCTTTTGCATCTAAGACATGGACCAGGAGACCTCTAAGACTGTTGTTCCTTACCTAAGCCATAAGAAGAAAAAATTGTCCAGAGGCTTCAGTCTTTAAATTAGCTTTCTTTATGCTTCAGCTACTCATGGGTGCATCTGTTGTTACTCAGACTGCTCATCTTTTTCTCCTAGTTCCTTTGGTCTTCTTCATTGAGAAGCTATCATTAACCATGGTCAGGCACATATTCTGCGGTTGTACAATTGTCTTTGCTAGGAAAAGGAGAACCACCCATGAAGGCTTCATGGAATGTATCATGGGATGCTCCTTCATTATACCACACTGAGCAGCCTCTTCCCCAATGTAGGGACCACCTGCTGTGCCACTTCTTTTCTGGTGGTGTCTTCTAAGAAGAGAAACCATAAACCTAGACAGTTTTTCCCTCCTGTAGCAGATAACTGGCTCTGTTTGGCAAAAGAGAGACAGAATTTCAGTCTTTGAGTAATGATTCTCCTCCTCAGAAGAAAAGGAAAATAATTTCATCTGTCTCAGATTCTGATTCTCAGTCTGAAGGACAGAATTTAGACCGGGACTGTCATTCTCATAACACCTCAGTACATGGTGAAGATTCTGACTCTAAAGAGAGCTTTTTCTTAGAATGGTCTTTTTCTAATATTGTTGCCAAAATGAGGGTTTTTTATAAAGTGGGAACAAAAAGACATAACTGAATCAGCAAACAAACAATAGATCTTCCTTAACCTGCACCTATTCCTCATGTTTTGGCAGCCTTAGAGGTTGCCTTTTTGGAAACCTGAACATTTCCTGACTGTGATGATAGGAGGTACTGCCAGCCATGCCAGGGAGAAGTACGGCAGTGGATGTATGACTTCTGCTATCACAGCTAGCTGGAATTTTGTAAATAATAATATGCCATTTAAAAACCACCCGATAGATAAGTGAATATAACCACAACTCACTCCAGAGATCACAGCACCTCTAATGTGGTTTGCTGAAGAAAAAATTCACAAAACGTACGTAAAATCCAGTAAATTTAATAACACAATCACCATGAAATAAACAAATATCTCATATCTCTAGCGCCTCTGCTACCATTAGCCTTTAAAGAGTAACATCATTGTCTCTTATTACCTCCCCTTTTATACCCCTAAAATATCAGCAACATACCAATTATTCAATTATCTATTTAAACAGATACGAACCAATAAAACATTTATAAATAAAATTTCTTCAGTTGCACTCTTTGTTCATCCCCTTAGAGTACAAAGTATCAAATTTTAAAATCAACATTGCTTCCTTCTTTTGCAAACAAAATTTGATACTTTCTTCACTCATGAAATTTGTTTTAACGTGTTCAAGGACTGAAGCTTGTAAGCTTCTACAGTCCCCTACATGAGCTTCATTAAAATGACATGCCACTGGACTTGTGACTCTATTATTCTTAATGTCCCTTACATGTTCTTTGACTCTAGTATTCAAACCTCTTTTACTTTCCCCTATGTAATACATTTTACAGGGGCAACTTAATGCATAAATAATACCTGTGCTCATGCATGAGTACCCACCCTGCATCTGAAATCTCTTTCCATTAATATTTTGAAAATAATCCACCACGTACTGGCAGACTGAACACCTTCCACATCTTTTTGTCCCTGGTACTTCTAGGTAGTTGATAAATTAACCTGTGGTTTCTTATAAATACTCCACACCAAAAAATCTTTTGAGTTGCGTCCCCTCTTATAGAAGAACATCAGTCTTAACATTTTGTAATGATGGTACTTCTCTAGTAAGAATATTCCAATATTGTATCAATATTCTTTCCAGGGGCCCTGAAAATATATTAAATATTGAGACAAAGAACATGTCTTGAGTCTGCCTTGAACATCTAATTGAGCATTATTTGATCCAGTTAGATTCCTAAATGCCATTTTCCCACTATTAGCAGCTTTGTTCAAATATTTTCTAATTTTGTTTTCTTCGTAACCTCTCCTTAAAAATGCCCTTGACATTTTATCAATTTCTACTTTACATTCATCTAAATCATTGCAGATTCTATTTATTGTTATAAATTCATTATAAGGTATTGCCTCAAATACATGTGGGGGGGGTGGCAACTTGAAGCATGAAACATAAAAGAGAGCTGATCAAATTTTCTGTACATGCTAGTCTTTAAGTTGCCACTCTCCATTACCTCCACTGTTATAGCCAAATAATGAACCTTAGTTCCTATCTGCGTTCCCTCAAACTGTATAGAAAAAGTATTAGTGTTTAAATACTGTACAAAGGACTTAGCTTGATCTTCTCATCCTTTACAAGTAAAAATAAGGTTGTCTATAAAGCGACAATAATCTAGAACATTTGTCCTGTAGAAACTGCTACTGTAAATATGTACATTTCCCATCATGCCCATAAAGAGATTAGCATGCATGGGGGCAAAGGCTGCCCCCATGGCTGTCTCTTGTATCTGTTTGTACAATATTTCATCAAACATGAAAATATTATTGGTCAAACAGAACATAATCAACTCCTTAATATATTGGGTACATGGATTATCTCCCAGAAAATGATCAATTGCTTCCATTCCTGTTGAATGCTGAATTTTGGTATAAAGACTTACTACGTTGACTACTGTAAAATAAATATCTCGTTCCCATTGAATTTTTTCCATCCTTTTCATAAAATAAAAAGAATCCTTTACATATGAATGTAGTTTAATCACCTCCTTCAATAAGAAATAGTGCAGAAAACAACTCAAGTTATTCGTAAAGTAGTCCCGAGCTGATACTATAAGACGGCCTGGTGGAAACTTACTAGTTTTATGAATTTTGAGAACACAAAAGAATTTTGCCATCTTACTATTTCTATTTAAAAATTTACTTTTGGCCTCTGAAGCCTTAAAATAACATAAACATATTCCCTTATGTATTAATCTTTCATATTCCACCTTTGCTTGCTTGTAAACTGTCATATCTACTTTAGTATAAACACGTTCATCATCTAAGTGCTCTCTACACATTCTCAAGTAATCTAGAGAGTTCATTATTACTAATTTACCCTCTTTGAGGGTTTGAATACTAAATGATCTTTTTTACTCAGATTTTGTAATGTTTCCCATTCCTGTTTGGTTAAATTAAACTCCTTTTTACTTCATAAGAAATCATTAACCTGTTTATCCAAAACAAAATTCATCGCATAATAGAATTTTTGTATCATCTCATTTTTAAAAGGAGGCAAAAATGTTGTAGTACCTATAACTTATAATAAATCTAAACGACAATAAGCATTATATTCACATTCTGATTCACATGAGAAAAAATCTTCCTCACTAGAAGAACTAACATCATTTAAAAAGTTTGTTTCATTCTTTCCACTATTAAAAAAATCTTTTAAACGTAGTTTTCATACTAATTTAAACAAATCTATTTTAATTTCATGAACCCTAGGTAACACAGAAGGAATAAACTTCAAACCTTTGTTCAACACAGATTTTTCAATTTAATTCAAATTATAGTCCGACAAATTAACTAGATAGGTATCTACCACATGTAAAGAGTACAATACCTTTTCATTATGTCCATTTGCCCCATTTATTATAGGGGCCATAACCCTGTCCTTGGTTGTTGTCCGACCCATACCATGTCTGTTTTTTATAACTGTTCTTTGTTCCATAGTTCTGAAAAGTTTTCTGGAACTGTTCACCGTTTTGTGGGTTAGGTAACGATGGGTATCCCTCCCTGTCTCCATCTTCCTCTTCCATGGATGAAACTGCGCTCTCTCCCGACATATAAAGATGTTGTGGGGGTGGAACTTCCTGTTCTTTAGCAAACCTCACTTGTTGCCGTCATATCTGTTGATTTGAATTAAGAGTAAATGCCCATTTATATTCGCTAGAGATATGAGATATTTGTTTATTTCATTGTGATTGTGTTATTAAATTTACTGGATTTTACGTACATTTTGTGAATTTTTTCTTCAGCGAACCACATTAGAGGTGCCATGATCTCTGGAGTGAGTTGTGGTTATATAATTATATGCCATTTGTATATCAAGCTGATTTCTACAGATGCTTGTTCTGAAAATATATTTGTGAGCTCTGCATGTGCTAATTGTGTTAAAATATATTAACAGTGCACCCTGCTGAAATGAAGAGAAATGTACATGTATTATGGTAACTGAATTAAATGTATGTGTTTTAATAGAGGACACTGGCACAGCAATGATTAACCAGCTGGTTTATTTTAAGAAAAATAAAGGATATTTAAATGAGCTGTTAAACCATTAAAAGGCACCCACAGTGCATGGGACTGGAGACGGTAGGTCTGGGGGCAGCCATTATCTGTTAGCTTTTGTAAAGAAAGGGGGGTGTTGTAAATGTTTCTGTCTCCTAGGCTCTAAATGTGTATTGTAGCAGTCTACTAAAGTTCTGAGAGATATTGTGGGAACCTAGAGTCAGGTGACCAGATGAAGTCATTCTGCAAGTTGTCTTGGATATTATAGCTTACAGGGAATAATCTCAGAGTATTGAGTATTCTGTTTTGGAAGTCTGACTGGAAGGACCATTACTCACAGCATCTCGCTTTGTGGTAGTAAGTAACTTAACTAAGGAACATTGATCCTTTTAGATTTACTCAGGAATATAGTGAAGCTTAGTTTAGATATTGTTTTTTTCTTTATTTGTCTGAGTTTGTCCATCAGTATTACTTTCAATATTTCCTGTGATTTGAACTCTGTGGTTTACTGTGAGTATATACTCAGTATTTTCATGTTCTTTTATTATTTATTATTAAATATATGTAAAACTTTTATTATGGATGGTTCTTGTAGAAAGCAGCTAACCTTTGAGAATACTTATATTTATTTGGTGACACTGTGTTCATAGGTTCATAGGCTCATAGGTAGGTACTAGGCTATTGGCCCTAGGGCCAATACAAGCCTAGCCAAAAAGGTACCCTGGCTTTCGCCACCCAAGAAAATTATTTTCCTGTGCCCCTGTCAAGCAGAACCACAGAAAGGATCCCCGGGGTGAATTTCCTATTACCCATCCAATCATCAAGATTTTTCTTGAAGAGTGCTAATGAGGAGCTCTGTTTGACATAGATAGGTAGTCTGTTCCAGAGTATGGGAAGTCTCTGGGACAGGAATCTATCCCTCCAGCATGTTCTGTTTAATGTGGTGACAAGGTTTAGGTCCCTAGAGCGTGTAGCTCAGAGGGATTGGGATTTCTTTAAGTGGAGCCTGCCCAACAGCGCTGGGTTTGACATAGCTTTGTATGTTAGGCAGAGATAGCCTCTGAGTAGGCAGTATGTGACAGAGTAAAGCTGGAGTTTTTTGAGACAGTCTGCATAAGGCATCTGTTTGAGGCCAATAATCCTCTTTGTGAGGTATTTTTGCGGCCTTTCCAGGTGTTGTAGATGTCTTGTGAGGTACATACCAAAAGGGGCGTTGTACTCTATAATGGGTCTAATGAGCGATGAGTAGAGAGGAACAATGACCTCTTTTTTTCTGGATGAGAAACCTTTTGTGATGAGGTGTGCCACGTAGAAGGATTTCCTGACCACTGTGGTGATGTGATTATCAAAGGAGAGACTACTGCCCACCTGTGTCCCAAGGTCTCTTATCACACTTTCGGTGTTAAGTAGACTACCGCCTATGTGGTAGTTCATGGGTACAGAGTTTTTACCAAAGGGGATGACAATGCACTTTTTGGTATTGAGCTTGAGACCATGTCTTTGACACCAGGCATCTGTCTCAGTGAGGCCCTTTTGTAGGATGTCCACACCGTTAGGAGTTTCAATTATGGCTCCTAGTTTGCAGTCATCTGCGAATTTAGTTAGCCAAAGACCTTCTGTGCTAACCTGTACTTGAAGTAGATACCAAACAGCAGAGGACCCAGGACTGAACCCTGTGGTACTCCACTTGTCACTGGTCTGAAGTCTGATTTGGAATCTGCTACTTTTACGGTGCGGGTTCTTTCAGTAAGCCAGTTGGCAACCCATCTTGTGACATAGGGATTTATACCAAGTTTAGTGAGTTTATCTGTAATTCCAGAGTGGGGGATGGTGTCGATCACCTTGGCGAGATCTAGATAGGCTGTGTGAACCACCTTACCCTCATCTATGGCTTTGGTGACTACTTCAAAGAAGTCTATCAGGTTTAGGAGGCATGATCTGCCTTTTACAAACACAAACTGTGTGGAGTCCAGAGTTTGGAGATCTCCAATGTCTTTGTTTATGAGTTCCATGATGATACATTAATGGCCTTGCAGATGAGGCTCGTCAGGCTAATGGGGCGGTAGTTCATGGGGTCTGTTGTGGCACCCCCCCCTTTGTGGAGTGGGATAACTGTTGTGGTGCCCCATTCAATGGGCACAAAACCTGAGGTGAGGCTATGATTGAACATGGTACTTAGGTGGGGTGCCAGTTCATTCTTTAGTTCATGTAGAAGGCAGCCTGGTATGTTGTCAGGTCCCATGGATGCTGTGTTCTTGGCTTTTGAGAGTGAAGTTTTTATCTGTGCAGCAGGGATTACAGGAACTTTGCATTCTTCCGGTATAAAGATGGGCCCTTTAGGGTGTGAGAGGGGGGTAAAGTTAGCACTGAACCTATCTGCCAGGATGTTGGCAATATCAGTTGATTCTGTATATTTAGTGTCATTGTGCTGTAACTCTGAGCAGATCTGAGTGTTGCCATTGAGATTTTTGACATAGCTATAGAATGCTTTGTGATTTTCTTTAGAATCAGTGGCAATTTTGTTTTCATAACTAGCTTTGGAGGATTTTATGAGGGATCTCAGCTTCTTACTGAGGCTGACCAGGGAGTTCCTGCAATCGTGGGATTTTACTCTTTTTTGCAACAGTTTCTTTCTTCTGTTGTGCAGTTTGTTTATGGCAGAAGACCACTAGATTGGCTTCCTTTTTTTGGAGGATAGCATCTTGGTTCTGTTAGGGATAGCATGATCCATGCACTCGTGTAAGTGCTTATAAAGTGCATTTGTGTAGGATTCAGCAGTCGTACCTCTATTGTCCATCTGCATGGGTATCGTGAAGTTTGCCACTTCTGTTTTACGAAGCGTGAAGTTGGCTTTGGAGAAACTTTTTACGGTTGTTTTCCTAATGGGGGGTGGGAGCGGGATGTGGATGTCTAGGGTGATTAGCTTGTGGTCGGATCTGACCAACGAGGAGCTGACCGCTGGTGTGGAACACCGGTCACCCATGTTGGTGATGACCAGGTCTAGGATATTGCTGCCCCTGGTGGGGGTGTGGATAAGTTTATCCAAAGCGTTGGAATTGATGATTTCCAGAAAACGTTGAGCAAAAGAGTTAGTACATGAGTAGTTTTCCCAGTTAATGGTAGGGTAGTTGAAATCACCCATTATTAGAGTGTTGGGTTGTACCTTAATATTTTCCAATATTAATATATGTATGATATGTATCAAAAAAAGAGGAGTGGGAATACTAGGGCATGGTGGGGGGTCTGTAGCAAGCTACAATCTGGATTGCGGTTTTGCCCAGAGTTAGTTGAACTTGGATAATCTCGGATGCATTATGCTGAGCAACTAGCTTGGAGGTGTGGATATCCTTAATGAATATGGACACACCTCCACCTTTAGTGTTTCGGTCCAGGTTTGGTGGCCGAAAGGTGTGGTATGAATTATAGCCTGGTAATGCAGGGGTGCTCTCTGGAGCTTTGAACCAGGTCTCTGTCACTGCACAGATGTCAGTGTTCTCCATTTTAAGGAGTGCCTCGAGTGAGTGCATTTTGAGGTTTAGACTTCTAGCATTGAGTAGCATTACCCTCAGATTTTGCTTGCTTGTACCTGTTACAGTGGTGAATTTGTCATTTGAACCTTGCCTAAAAAAGGCACTATAGGGGTGGCAAGAGCCTTTACCAGTATCTGGAATCCAAAGGGCGACAGGTGCAGTACATCTCTGGCAAAGCAGTGTGGTTTGTCAATCATGTCATCCCAGGCAGACAGATACTGGATTCCCTTAGAATGACACCAGAAGCTTAGCCAATTGTTAAAGTCAATCATTTTGTCCTTGTACTGTGGTGTAATTCTGGGTGATGGTAGGATGCTCCTCAGGGCTAGGGTCATACCGGCCTGGGCTACAAGATCAGAGAGCTCCTACATGTCTCTTTTCATGTAGTCCAGGGAGGTACGTCTCAGGTCATTCACACCAATATGGACAATGACAGAGTGATATTTGTACTTGTTGTGGAATGACCTGAGTGCGTGCGTTATGTGGCGGATCCTGGCACCTGACAGGCAGCTGACAGTAACTTTTTCCTTGTTTAGCCTGGTGAGTGGAACATTAGTGTGCCTGACTATAGCGTCACCTATGACTAGAGTGTGGGGTACGTTATGCCTTATGGGCTGTAGTTGAGTGGCACACTGAATATGTGGGCTATGTGCCATTTGGGTTGTGTTGGGGGGTGGAGGTTGCTTGTATTTCTGCTTTGGAGGTCTCTGTTGTTTGGGCAGATTTTTACTGAGAGCCTCCGTGAATGTAGGTGTGTGTTTTGCGGTTCTGTGTGTGTTTTGGTGGTGTAGGTTTTGAGGAACTATGTGACGAGTGTGGTGCAGTGCAAGTGTTTACCTTCTCCTCTTGACTGTCTAGGCCAGTCTTTTGTGAAGAGAGCATTGCTTCCAGTTTGGCTATATAAGTGCATCTCTCACAAGTCGTAGTGTTGGGTGGTAGAAGGAGAGGGTTGTCTGTGTACATGAGGCAATTGCTGCATTGTCGCAAGATGCCCAGATTCATCAGGTAGACAGGAGAAAACACTGGGAGCTGACCTTTAGACATGCCTGAATAGGTGCTTATTTATTAAGTACTAAAAACTGTTTTCCTCTAGACAAGTGAGGAAAGTTGAGTGCTGTAGTAATTAGTAACTTATTTAGTGCTTACAATGAGTTCTGAACAAGTGCTAAAACTAAAAAGCTGATTAGTTGCAAGGGAAATTTTGAAGAACAGACTTTATGGCGCCAGGAATAGTTTAACCCCACTTAAGTGTGGGGGGGGGGCTTAGGAGCACACAAACAGTCCTGGACACAGCAAAACCGTATCTGACCTGCCACAGAAAAGGGGGGAAGCAAGCTTAGAATTTTTTTTTCCAGTAAAGTGGAAATGGAGAAAGCTGGAACAGAAGTCAATTCAACGTTAAGAATCTGAGTAGGTTGGCCTTCACAAATGTTCTCTATTAGGTTGAGTGAACTAATGACACTAGACTGGGAGGAGTGTCACCTAGCCTTCTTGGTGAACTACTACCATTTGTATTAGTATTAATATTACACAGTATAATTGGACACCCTTTGTTAAGGGCCTTAGAGTAGCTGATTGTGAAGTGTCTGGTGGTGGAGGTGATAACTACCTTATACTCTGGGCAAAGGGGACACAGCATGTACATCTGTGCCAGCCTTTCCCAGGTGCATGTGTATGAAAAATCAATTCTCTCAGTGTGTGTGTGTCATCTACTTGGGGCAGCAACAGGAAGCATTGGGTTTACGGAGAGGGTGCTGGAGGACTTGGCTTGGACACTTGGCTGAGGACCTAACCTTACAGCTGTACCAGTGGGTAGTCTTATTGGGGATCTGGAGGGAGACAAATATAGAGACATCTAGAGCCTGGGCTGAGTGTGTTCCCTGTGTGATCTTGAGGGAAATTGCACTTGATGCAGAGAGGTCTGCATCTGGAAATACTGAGTGTATCCATTTGCATTACAAGTGCACATCCTTCTCCTGTATCAGTGGTGAGGATTCGGGCACTTTGATTACTGGCCCCGCGTGGGGAAGGCACATATTGGAGACCATCACATATTGGTAGCAGTGGTGGGCATCGCACTGACAGTCAGCCATCTATTCAGAAAAGGTCTGATAAGTTGTAAAAAGTGCCCAAGTTCCATAAGTTTCTTTTTTTTCTAACTCTAGGACAGATCCTGCAGTCATTTCTTTGTTAAAGTCAACTTTCGGTGAGCTGCTTTCAACAGCCAGCCTTACCCCCTCTAACAAAACAGGAAAGGTTTTGGATAAGTTTAGTAAAAGAATAGATATTATTCTTCCATGCTAACTTTCAAAATTGTGAATTGATCGGCACATGTCTATGTTTTTGCTGGCTTCGTATGACAACTTAAGGAATTTAATTGCTGATCTCCCTCCCTCAGATACTTAAACTTTTCTGTTTTCTATGGTATCTAGTATTCCTCAATTAACCAAACATTCTTTAAAATAAGCTTATGATCCTGCTGAAGTTGTTTCAAGAGCTGCTATTACTGGCTATGTAAGATTTGCTTGGATTCCATCTCAAAATTTACCACAGGATGTTGAAACTGAAACTGTAAATGTTCTCTTGGATAAACTAGTGTTACTTGTCCCTTCTTCTGTGGAGGTCCTTAATCAAGTTGATCAAAGGGGGAAGATTAGTTCTGAGGGTTGCCCAGATTTTTCAGCCCTCCTTTCCGAAATATAACAGACACTTTTCTTCCATTTCAAGTTCCACTTTCAGGAAGCAGAACAAACATTCCCAAAAAGGCTCAAGCAAACAAAATAAAAAAGTGTGTGTGGGGGTGGGGTGGAGGGGGTCCTGGGAGTTTCAAAAACGAAAAGAGGACCTTACAGAATAAAGGATAGCCTAAAAAAATTGAACTGAATCTGTGCCCTGTCAGGATTTTTCTTTTCCTTTCTCATCCTGACAATCCTGAATATCTGAGAAAGAGTTAGGTCTCGGTTTCCTTCTGTGGCACCTGATAACCTCAGACGGTTATGTTTTGAAAATCACTTTAAGGTTACAACTAGCAGTGGGAATCCATCCCTAATATTCAAGGGAACCCACCATATACTCCCAGTCTAACTGGCCTGTACCATCCTGTTTTGAATCAGATTTTGTCTCAGGGGTAATGAAATCTGTCCCCCAGAACAAAGAGAGAGAAATGATGTTTCTGGTGCCAAAGAAAAAACAGACTTGCAGACCTGTCCTAGACTTTCCTATTGTAAACTTTCATATCCTATCAAGGCTCCATACTGGGACTGCTATTTTCTGTTTTTATTAAGGACATTACTCTTGGCCTACCTAACAGTAAACAATTATGTAAGCAGATGACATTCTGTTACTTAATGCCCATAAATTCTACTAGTTACTACAAGCTAAACAGTCTGATTTCTCTGAACTCTGCAGCTTGCGTCACAATAGCAATCTCCAAATTAATAGTGCCAAGACAAATGTCATCCTCTTTTCCACCATAAAAATGATTGTATCACTTTTTCCCTTAATCCTAACTGACCTTCATAAAAACAATATAGCAGATGTCAAACAAGGTGACACAGTGGTGCAGAGAATAGAGTTGACATCTCACAGCAAGAGATTCTCCAGTTAAATTCTCGGCTGGGGTGCCTTCTGTGCGGAGTCTGCATGTCCTCCTTGTATCTGCGTGGGTTGCTAATGGATGCTGTGCCCCCACACACACATTCCAGGAAGAGAGTTTGACACAGCTGTGGACTCACATATCATTCTAAAACTGCCGCAGTAGTAATTGTTGAATGCACACACAGTTGACTGCAGTGAGAATAGAACTCCTATCAAACTATTTACAGAGCAGAGTACTTAATGCAGGTGCACAGCAGAACTCTGCCTTTTATAGTGTCAGACAACACTATAACTGATGACATCAGCAGAGTCTGGTGAGAAGAAGATGGTAGTAGCAGTGTCCCACATGCTGGTGTAAAATGCTGTTTGTATGTCAACCAGCTGAACAGACACACCGATTGACCACAGTGAGAACAGAACTCCTACCTATTTACAAAGCACAGTATTTAATACAAATGCCACAGCACAAGTCGGTTTTTATAGTGCCAAACAACACTTTACAGCTGATGACATCAGTACAGTCTGGTGCGAAGAAGATGATAACAGCAGTGTCCCACATGCTGGTATAAAATGGTGTCTTGAATATCAGTCAAGTGAACACACACACACATCAATTGACTAAAATGAGAAAAGAACCCATATCTAATGATTTACAGAGTACAGTACTTAATGTAAGCCCCACAGCACAAGTTTGGCTTTTGTAGTGTTGGACAACACTTTATGGCTTTTCACGTCAAAATAGTCTAGTTAGAAGAAGTTGATAATAGCACTGTCCCACATGCTGCTGTAAACCACTTTCTTGAATGTCAACCAAGTGAACACACACACTAGTTGACCGCAGTGAGATTTGAACTCCTACTTAACTAAGTACACCAACTAGAGAACTCAATATTTAACACAAGCACCATTGGACAAGTTTGAGTTTTTTAATGCTAGACAATTTATAGTGGATGACATCATCACTGAATGTTTGAGAGAAGATGTTGGGAGTCCTGAATGAAATATGTGTAGTCATGTACAATTGTCACAATATTTGTACTCCATGGGATTGTAATGATGACTGTAGGATACACAGTTACACTCTTCTGACTAGACATGCATACACACACCAGTTGACTGCAGTGAGATTAGAACTGCTACCTATGTACACTAGCTAGAGAACTCAGTATTTAATGCAAGAGCCACTGCACAAGTCCGACTTTTCTAATGCGGCTGGACAATTTATAGTGGATGACATCATCACTGGATGTTGGGAGGCCTGAATGAAATGGATGTAAGGCTCCGGAGAGCACCCCAGCGCTACCAGGCTATACCTCGTATCATGCTTTTCAGCCCCAAAACCCGGGCCGAACCATAAAGGGAGGGGGAGTGTCCATATTCATCAAGGACACCCACACCTCCAGGTTAGTAGCAACACATGAAGCATCAGAGACCATACAGGTGCAACTAACCATAGGCAAAACTGCTATACAACTGGTAGCATGTTACAGACCACTCTCCCAATTCCAAGAACCCCACTCAGCCTTCCTGAAGACATTGGAGGATATGAATGTATCACAAAATACCATCATACTAGGAGACTTCAACTACCCAAACATAGATTGGGTACATTATTCTAGCCCTAATACCCTAGCCCAAAGGTTCCTGGAATTCATAAATTCAAATGCACTGGAACAACTAGTCACCTCTCCCACTAGGAGAGATAATATACTTGACCTGATCATCACAAACATGGGAACAAAATGCTCCACACCGGAAGTATACCCCTCACTAGTGAGATCTGACCACAAACTAATCACCCTGGATGTACATATCCCACCTCCACCCCCAGCACAAAAGACCACCGTGAAAAACTTCTCAAAAGCAGACTTCACTCTTCTTAAGACTGAGATGGTATCCTTTAAGCCCACTGTGCCAGTGGATACCACATCCCACAATGCCGAATCCTTCACAAATGCTTTTTATGGACATCTCCAAGAATGCATGGATCATGCAATCCCAAACAAATCCAAGTCCCTCTCCACCAAAGGTAAGTGTCCTGTCTGGTGGACCTCAGCCATAAACAAATTGTATAACAAAAGAAGTCAGAGCAAAATCCCATGAAGGGAAGACATCTCTGATCAACATTAGCAGAAAACTACCTTCTCTCATAAAAACATCCAAGGCCAACTTTGAGAGAAAAATCGCTAAGGACACTAAAGATAACCACAAAGCCTTCTTCAGCTATGTTAGGGTGGAAACCCTCAGATATGCTCAGAGTTGGTTCACAATAACATAAAATACACTGAACCCAGAGATATTGCCAACATTCTGGCTGACAGGTTCAGTGCAAATTTCTCCCCTCCTTCACCCCCAAAAGAAGAAATACTTATCCCAGCTGAATATAATCTCCCTGTCATCTCAGATGTCCAAGTGAGAACCACCCTAAACAAAGCAAAAAACACAGCATCAATGGGACCTGACGGTATCCCGGGTTGCATGTTACGTGAACTCCAAGAGGAGCTAAACCCACACATAAAAATGCTATTTAACCTTAGCCTTACTTCGGTATATGTACCTGAACACTGGCGTACAGCAACAGTGGTCCCACTCCACAAGGGGGGTGCCTCTACAGACCCTGGAAACTACTGCCCCATAAGCTTAACCAGCCTGGTCTGCAAAGCTATGGAAAGAATCATTATGGAACTCATAAACAAAGACATAGGGGACCTACAGGCACTTGACCCCACCCAGTTCAGCTTTGTAAAGGGCAGATCCTGCCTTTTAAACCTGGTTGACTTTTTCGAAACAGTCACTAGAGCCATTGATAAGGGCAAAGCAGTCCATACAGCATACCTGGACTTGGCTAAGGCCTTCGACACAATACCCCACTCAGGCATCATAGATAAGCTCAACAGCTTAAAAGTAAACCCTTATGTCACTAGATGGGTTGCAAACTGGCTAAAGGACAGAACCCATAAAGTTAAAATCGCTGGAGCAATGTCAGACTCAAAGCCAGTCACAAGTGGTGCCCCACAGGGATCTGTCCCGGGACCCCTCTTGTTCGGCATTTATTTCTCAGATGTTAAAGCAAACATGGGAGGGCTGTGGCTGACAAAGTTCACAGATGACTGCATACTAGGCGCCATAGTCGATACACCAGCAGACACACACATCCTACAAAAAGGCCTCACAGAAACGGACAACTGGTGCCGGAGTCACAGCCTTAAACTAAATGCCAAAAAATGTATAGTCATCCCCTTTAGGAAAAACAAAGTACCCACAAATTATCACATAGACAGCAACCCACTGAGTACGGAAAAAGTAATCAGAGACCTAGTCGACAGCGACCTCTCATTTGACACCCACGTTGCCAAAGTGGTTAGAAAAACATTCTACCTTGCACACCTCATCATGAAGGGATTCACATCCAGATCCAAGGATGTCATTGTACCCCTATATTCCTCCCTCATCAGACCCATGATTGAGTACAATGCCCCATTTGGTATGTACCTTACCCGGCATTTGCAACAGCTGGAGAGACCACAAAAGTACCTCACCAAGAGGATCAAGGGTCTCCAACATATGTCTTATTCTGCCAGACTAAAGAAACTTCAGCTCTATTCAGTAGCATACCGCCTGCTCAGAGGTGATCTCTGCCTGACGTACAAGGCCATATCCAATCAGGATCTGATGGACATGCTCCACATCAAAAAATCCAAATCCATCAGGACCACGAGAGCTAAAGACTTAAACCTTGGCACAAGTATGAATAGGGCATGCTGGAGGGATAGATTCATAACCCAGAGGCTTCCCATGTTTTGCAACAGGATCCCAGTTCGTATTAGAAAGAGCCCCTCACTGACTCTTTTCAAGAGAAATCTTGATGAGTGGATGGGAGATCGTAAGTTTACCCCAGGGGTCACATCTGTGTCACTACTAGACAGGGGCACAGTAAACTAATTCTATTATATAAGGGGACCTTCATTGTGTCACTACTAGACAGAGGCACAGTATTCTAAATTTATTCTGTACAATTTTTGTACCATTTCATGGGGTGGCAAAAGCCACATCACTATGGCTAGGCTTACAAATGCTCCAGGGCAGATAGCCTAGTACTATACTATGAAACTATGAAACTATGTACAACTGTCAAAATATCTGTACTCACAGGACTGCATTGCTGAATGGAGGATACACAGTTGCACTCTCCTGATTGCACTCACGTGCTTCACAGGGAGATTAGATCCCCTACCTAACTAAGTAGACCAGCTACAGAACTTAGCACTTAATGTAAACACCATGGCACACGTCTAATTTTTAGATTGCTGCAGGACAGTTTATAGTGGGTGACATCATCACTGGATGTTTAAGAGAAGATGTTGGGAGTCCTGAATGAAATATGTGTAGTCATGTACAATTGTCACAATATTTGTACTCCATGGAATTGTAATGATGACTGTAGGATACACAGTTACACTCTTCTGACTAGACATGCATACACACACCAGTTGACTGCAGTGAGATTAGAACTGCTACCTATGTACACTAACTAGAGAACTCAGTATTTAATGCAAGAGCCACTGCACAAGTCAGACTTTTCTAATGCGGCTGGACAATTTACAGTGGATGACATCATCACTGGATGTTGGGAGGCCTGAATGAAATGGATGTATAGGCATGTACAACTGTCAAAATATTTGTACTCACAGGACTGCATTGCTGAATGGAGGATACACAGTTGCACTCTCCTGATTGCACTCACGTGCTTCACAGGGAGATTAGATCCCCTACCTAACTAAGTGGACCAGCTACAGAACTTAGCACTTAATGTAAACACCATGGCACACATCTAATTTTTAGATTGCTGCAGGACAATTTATAGTGGATGACATCATCACTGGATGTTTGAAAGAGGATGTTGAGAGACCTGAATTAAATGGATGTGTAGTCATGTACAGCTGTCAAAATATTTGCACTTCCTGAGACTGTTTTGATTACTGTAGTATACACAGTTCACTCTTCTGACTAGACACATACCATTTGACTGCAGTGAGATTAGACCTGCTACTTAACTAAGTATACCAACTACAAAACTCAGTACTTAACACAAGCGAGAGCTTTAGTTCAAGAGCCTTGGCCCTCCCAGCTGGTCTTTCAAGTTCTTTTAATATTAACTGTTAGACAGTTCATTCTTTTGCTTTCCCTGGCCTCAGTTGGTTTCAGTTCTAGGAAATCTGGCGTAAGATTACCATGGAAGAAGCCTTACCCAGTATTGTTAATATTCATCTCGGGGGTAATAATCTGGGTCAAGCCACTAAAAATTTACTATTGGCCCAAATCCTGTCTGATATGCACCACCTGTGGCAGTTGCATCTGAAGGTGGTTTTTCTTCTGGTCTACCATCATCCCGAGACTTTACTGGAAAAGCCCTAGAATGTCTAGTGCGATTAAGAGAGCCAGGTGTTTCATCAACCATAGAGTCAAGCAGGCTGCTAGTCAAATTGGTTTCCAGGTGATTGAGCACACTGATATTGGTAGATTGGAGCCCGCTTTGTATGATTTGGACAATGTTCGTTTGAATAATATGGGTTTTGATTTGTTTAATTTGGATATTGTTTTTGCTATTCAGAAGTTTTTTAAAGTTTAACTTAATTCCTTCCATAACCCAGATTCTATTTGCGAGGCTGGCTATTTGGGTGGAAAGGCACGTCACATGCTGGGTTGGTGGTGGCCTTAAGGCTTCAACCCCTTGTATTCCCTCAGTTCCTGTTCAGCACCTCCCTGTCCTCAAATTGAACACAGATTTGAATGGTGGCCACATCACGGGGTATGTGTATTGTAAATATGAGTTAGATGGGTTTGTCATCAGGTTCATGGTTGCTGGGAATACACACCCAATTTTTCTGTAGTGGCAGCCAGAACAAGCGAAGTTACACCAACTAGCTTGAGGTATTGGTTTGAAGATGTCTGTTTATATCTTGCATTTGAATTATTATTGGCATCATTATTGGTTGTCATTAACTGTTATGTAATAAAAGGTTGCAAAGTTAATCTGGTGTGGTTTCTGACTCGGCTCAGTGGACAACAATGACTTACCTAGAAACATCTTGTTGTGCATGAGCCATGAGTCATCATAGGTGGGTGAGAATAGATACACTCACTATTTAAGGGAGTGCTACACCTTCTGTCTGCCAGATCTGTCAGCAGGCATGCCGATTCTCCGTCACGGCCCCCTATTTCAAGGTCAGGCAGAGGCCTTACAACTTCACCCTCCTTGAGTTCCTCCATTCCTTTTCAGTGGCCTCAGCTGTCCTCAAGTTTGGACCCAGATTTGAATGGTGGCCACATCAAAGGGTATGTGGTTTGTAAATATGAGTTAGTTGGGCTTACCACCAGATCCAAGGTAGCTTGGAATATGCAACAGTTTTTTCTGAAGTGGCAGCCAGAACAGGTGATGTTATGCCAACCAGCTGGAAGTAATGGTTTGGTGGTGTTTGTTTATATGTTGCATATGGATTATTATTATTTGCATCATTATTGGTTGTCATTGATGTTATATAACAAAAGGTTGCAAAATCAATCTGGTGTGGTTTCTGGCTCAGTTCAGTTGACAGTAACTTTAATAATTTTCTAAGAAATACACTTGATTCCATACTTTAAAAATATCTTTCATAAACAAATATATTACAGTCTGCAGTTTCTCCAGTGACATCTAAATATTGGCATGATTAAATGTTTGACTATCATGCGCACATCTGCATTTCTGGAGGAACTCAACAATTGTATCTGTTTATTGTAAAGGTATGAGCCTACTTTCACTGTAGATTCCATTGTATCATACAGCACATATTTAAAAGGGTTGCTTTCACTTTCCCTTGAGGGCAGAAAGCATACCTTTCCCTTTATGGACACTTTGACTTCCAATGATACTCATTATAAGTTCACTCACAGACAGAAGGAACATCCAGTAGGAAAAACATGGAAATAATTAAACTTCTGATTTTTATTTAATTGCATATGTATACCAGGCTTAAAAGTGTGGCTCTCCTTTCAAACCAGAGATAAGTGACACTCTGTATGGGGAGCTAATTTTTTGAAACTCTGGGATGCAATCATAGAATGTGGAATAGGTTTAACATATTTTGCACAGTGCTGGTAGCAGACACTTGCAAATGATGGTACTGAATCCCATGGGCATCAAAATCACTTGATAGGACATCAGAATGTTGTCTTTAGATAACTAATCGCTGTATAAGACAGAAAGAAACTGGTTAGCAGGGACTGTAGTTATTATAATATTTATAAAAACAGAGAAAAAAACTAGGATGAACATTACTCCCTTTAGGGCACAAAGAATGTAAAAAGCTGGTTTAAGGGCTGATTCTTACTTAAAAATGTAGATAGCATGTGAGCAAAAGCTGACCTGGATGAGAAATCCCATTAGACATGAACATGCATAGCAGGAGAGCACATTTAACCAGCACACATATACTCTGTAAAGGCAGAGAACGTATTAGAACCCTGGTCTGTAGCATCTTATTTTTATTTCTAAAAAGATGAAAAATAGATTTAGTGCTGCAATGTTTCTATTGCAACAACATTTTTTATCAGTTTATCTAAAAGCTCAAAATCCTGAATCTCAAAATCCTGAACTCAAAATCCTGAAAGCTCAAAATCCTGAAAACTCATAATACTGAATCTCATAATATTGAAAAACATACAGGACACCAACACTGGCTGTATTGCACCAGAAATACATACAGAAACAAAGAAAAAATAAACCATGTCGGTCTAAACCAACTATAAGCAGGGGAACAAGCCTCCCTGCACCCCCCATGTGGGGGACTGTGCCCCCAACACCCCCTGCTATTTAAATAGATCAACTCCGCGATCGCACTTCACTACACTGTGATGAGTTATGTTGTAGTATAGTACATTAAAAGGGAACATGACTTAGGATACAACAGGCAGTCATGAAGCATGTAATGGTAGGTTTGCCATTTTCTTCTGTGAAGTGCGATCTCAGAGTTGATATATTTAAGTAGCAGGGTTTGTGTGGGGTTCAGGGGGGCTTGCCTCCCTGCTTATAATTATAGATGAGTAATATGTTTCTGTATATATTTCTGCTGCAATACAGTCAGTGTTGGTGTCCTGTATGTTTTTCAGTATTAGGAGTTTTCAGGATTTTGTGCTTTCAGGATTTTGAGATTCAGGATTTTGAGCTTTCAGGATTTTGAAGTGAACCCATAATATATATATATATATATATATATATATGTGTGTGTGTGTGTGTGTGTGTGTGTGTGTGTGTTTGTCTGAATTTTCTCAACACCAAGGAGAAAAGTAAGATAGAACAAAGAAAAACAAACTATGAATGCCTCAGTAGGGATGGAAAAGAACTTTCCCTGACAAATAATAAAGGGATCCAGTACAGGAAGTCAAAATACAGCCTGCCAACTGCACTCATTCCATAAATATCAAAATCAAACATGCCAAACGTATAGGTAAAACACTTAAACAATTGGTTTGAACCCCACCGTGTGGGGAACTTTACTCCAACACATAGGTTTACTTAAATAGTCTAACTTAATGGTGACACAATTTTGGGGATAAGAAAAACACACTGTATTTGCATGTACTGAGATCCTCCAGTTGTAGCAACTTTGGAATTTATGGATTTTTTTGAGAATAGGTAGATAAGAACGTCACAGGTATACAATAGAAATGACGTTAAGGTGTTTTATTTTTTAAAATGAATTTTCGGAGCATTATATCAGAAAACTAACTTCTAGAATATAAATCACTGCAGCTGCCCGCACTTCAGTCTATGGAAAAATCTAACTTAGCTCTTGTACTACATGTAGAATACATAGTCATCAGCTGCATATTGTTTATTATATGAATGATGCACATGTCATTTAAACAAAGTGTCCACTTCAGAGGAATTAGCATTTTACCTTTTCATTCCCTTCTGCCTGGAAGTTCCTCTGTATATAATTCATTTTAACGGCAGGATGAAAAAAATATTGCCCACTCTTAATTTGCCAGACATGACATGTGGCTGGAGTCAGACATTTATTGCTGTATACTTCATAGATATTTCAAGGTCATTGAGTCTTATGGTCATTTACACCTTGCTAGTACCCTCTCTCAGGCTGCACCTTCTTTCTTCGGGAGGGCTGTACCAGTCTGTCCCAGAGTAAATTTGTGGGTACCCATCCAGTCGTCTGGGTTATGTTTGAAGGAAGATGGTGAGTTGCAGTGCTTAACATGCAGGAAAAGTTTATTCCAGAAATTTTTGAGGTGCTGGGTTATAAAGCTGTCCTTCCAACATGTTTTATTTATCTAGTGGTGAAGGTTTGGCTCCTTGGGTCTAGTACTGGTAGATTCATTAGACTGACTGAGATACAGGAAGTCCAAGACAACCAGGTCTCTTATGGCACAAGATGTGTGACAGAGATCTCCCCCACAACAGACTAATATGTAGGCATTTATAAGCACATTGAACAGCAGGCTGAGAGAAGTGCAGAATTACGAAGTTATATTCAGATCTGGTCTATAACTGCAACAGCAAATTATTTCACCACTAGTTCATAGAGTTTACCTCTTGACCAGACCAACTCATCAACTAGCCAGTTCATTGCCCCATGTCAATGTGTTAGCTAACAGATATTGGACAGGGAATCCCAAATGTAAAACCTGTTTGTACTTAGTGCCCCCCCCCCCTGCACCACCCACACTATTCACTAGTTATATTTTCTAACGCTGAAATAACACTGTTATTAAGAAAGGAGGACTGTTTAATCCCTCTTTAGAAAAGTCTGAGCTCTGTGTAAGGATCTGTTCCTTGTTATCCATGATAGTAGTCAAAGAAATAAGACTTGACACATCTGTTGAATCACCGAGTGAGACAGCTGATGACAGAAACTCAGTTAAGAGACTCTTGTTGAGTTGTCCCACAGTTCATTGGAATACACCCAGATGTTTACTGCTGCAGTTATCAAGGTTCTCTGTATAAGCCTTGAAAAAGTGAAAGAGAGAAGTACACACATACTATTAGCTTTTGCCCAGTTTCCATGCAGAAGCTGTATGATGAATAGTGCAGGCCTGGTAACTGCATGGAAAAGACCCTGTGTTCTCATGTCTTAGAGAGTAAAAAAACACTGTTGTGCTGTAAGTCTCAAGTAAACTTGACTATTTAGTTCAACTATTTTATACAGCAGCGATTTACATATTTGTCTCTAAAAGGTCACTTCTGGTTCACCTCCCTGTATCTACAGACTGCATTCTAATTAAGCTCTGCAAATCACTAATTAGTGTCCTTGTGATACCCTGCAACATCAGTACAGCATTAGTAGTTACGTTACAGATAATGATCAGGGAGACTGCACTCAATGAGATACTTTTCTCTAAAGCTAGATCGTCTCTAATGAAGCCAGTACTGAGAGTACTGTATAAGAATAAAAAAAGTCTATCCTTACATTGACATTACTGAAGAATAAATTTCACTAAACGTCAGAGACAGCACCAGTGATGTGAGCATGGGGGAAGTGATTTGCATTCCGCGGTGGTGGTGCTGCGGTAGCCTTGTCGCCTCACAGTAAGACGCTGACTGGTTTGACTGTCAGCTAAGGCGTCTTCTCCGTGGAGACATTCCTGAATGGGCGTACCTTTGTTGAAGGTTGTGCGTTAGGGCTGGCAACTCAGCACGTAAAAATCAACTGCCAATCATTAGCGGACCTGCTGTGGCGACCCCTAACCAGGTAAAGCTGAAAGACGCCACAACATTGTACTGAAAAATAAAGAACACATATCTATGCTATTAGAGGAGAAAATGCTTCACAGGATAACAGGCACCACATACAGCAGAGAAACACTTCAAATTTTACTGCAGGGAATAAATATTTCTGAACATGTCAGAATGCCAAATAGCCATTACCTTGCATGTGGCAAATCATAGAAAAAATATAATTATTTTTAATGGAAATTATATTTCTTAGTGCACCAGAAAAATGTTAATATTAGACTGCTTAATGACATGCTTTCTACAGCTGCCTTTGGATTCTTTGAATGTAGCTTTGTGTGCTATTTTATGGTATAATTTTTCTTTTTTGTTAAAAGTAGTATCTGTCTCTCCTCAGTATGTAGTGTGCAGGTAACCTGCAGACATCATTTCCTCTGAGAATTTCTGGATAACTCCTACTTCAGAATATTTCCTTCAGGACTTTGATTTGTGGTAGGATAGGGAAACATTCTAACTCAATGGCAGCTCTTATTTATTTTTTCCTGCATTAATCCTTTCCTTTGGTCAGTGTGCAGTATTGGAGATTGCAGTGATGAAATAAAAGCAATGGGAAAAATTGTGACTGAGGGAGAAGGGGTGTGATGCAGAAAAGCAGTGGTATGTGCTCACAGGTTTGAAGAGGGATCATAATGTGTATATGCAGGTTTTAAACGTAGGATACAGAGATAAGGACTTGTTAAAACAAAAAAAGAGAGAGAGATAACTTACTTGCATGTGTAGCAATCAAAGGAGGGAAGAAACGTCGTCTAACCATTTAGTACTTGTACTGCTTGCGTTGGTGGTGCTGTGGTAGCGTTGTCGCCTCACAGTAAGACGCTGTCCAGTTCGATTCTCAACTAGAGCGTCTTCTGCGTGGAAACATGTGTGAATGGGCGTACCTTCGTTGAAGGTTGTGCGTCAGGGCTGGTAACTCGGCACGTAAAAATCAGCTACCAATCATTAGCGGACCGGAGTTCCGCTGTGGTGACCCCTAACCGGGAAAAGCCGAAAGACACAACAGAACAACTGCTTGCTGACATTTTGCATACCATGATAAAGATGCTTTAGATCATTTATATTTGATTAGCAGTTTCATGTTGGATGTTATCAGAAATTATTCTTTTCCATAAAATGAGCAGAAAAATCCAATCATTTTTGCTCTTGCTTTAGTACTCAAATCAGATATTTGACTTTTACAAAATATTGATATTTATTATGTATAATTTTGTGGTCTTATTATCAGGTCTTCTGTTTAATTTTCAGGTGTCATTCATTTGATACAGGCAATGCTGTGTTTCATTTGTTTTAATGAAGTCTGCTTTCTTAAGAAACTAAATTTCATTACATAACACAGTTTGACTTTACATCACACCTTGGCTTTTTATAATAAATGGTCTGCTTTTCTGGTACTCTTAAAAACTATTAAGAGTTTGCATTTCAATGAAAATTGTTACATTGATATATTGAAGACAGCTAGGTGTCAGATCCCGTTTTATTGTAACAGACATAACATGTTGTTAAAATGTGGTACTTTAAACAGCATTTAGCAGTTACTATTAACAGTCAGATGTCCCAAAAGATTCGCCGACTGTTACTGTTAAACTGCTTTGTATGTTATGTATTTTATTTTAATGTTTTATTTAGTATTCAAATTGGCCCGTGTTCCCTTTACAACCATGTCCTGGGTCATTAGGCATACATTAGACCGTAGACATAACATGACAGACTGCAGCTGTGTCTTAGGGAGAAAACAAAATGGCAACATGATGGTGTACACAAATCAGACAACAATAGTAACATAACAAAAGGGCCTTAGATACTTCGTATATTTGCATTTTTATTTATGAGAAAATTGTTCATGCTTCCAGTTAGTAAGAGTGTAGCAGTTGTATATTATAACAAGTTATCTCAGAGTTTCAAGAAAGGAAAGGAGTTAAAATATGCATTCACGGATGTGTATGTAAAGATATATATATATATATATATATATATATATATATATATATATATATATATATATATTCTATTTATACCACTGTTTTTGTTTGTTTATTTGTTGTTGAACAAGATAGTCCAACTGGGAAATCTGATGGAGTCCTGGGAAAAAAAAACTCCACAATAATATGTGTAAAGTTACAACAGTTGAAATAAGTAAGAGAGTTAAGACCTTGAAATAGTTGCCGTGTAGTTACATATTGTCACATAACTGAACACCCTAGTGACTTGAAACTCTTGGCAGTGCTGTATAAGCACATACATTTCTTCTGTGACCTATCAGGAGAAGTATGTTTAGCAGTATGGAAAAGAAGAGTTGCATATAGCAGAGAGACTGTGTGGTGTATGAGTGGATAGAGAGTGAAGACAGGAGAATGAACCATCAGTGTAGCACGCGTAGGAGCAGAGGAATTGTCGGATAGAGAAGAGAAACGAGAGTCATGAATAGATAAAAGATGATATTTGGAGACCATATAATGTGCAGAATGGGAGATATATAGAAAGGGCAGGTGGTAGTGTGATGTACAGTGGTAAATATAGTAAGAAGAGATGGAAGAGGACATAGAGAATTGATGAAGGAATGGTGCAGGAGCGAGATTAGCTATATAGCAACAACATACTGTAAAGAATTAGAGAGATATAGAGAAGGCAGGAGGAAGTGTGATGAAACATAGTAAATTATGTAAGGAGAAATGAATGTGAAAACAGAGTGAAACAGAAGGAATAGGAGGGGATGTATTTGTGGTTTGAAGTACGAAGGTGTGAATGTATAAAAAATAAGAGGCACAGATTGTGTACAAGTAATATCAACAATAGAAGTTTTAGTTTGGCAGTCCCAGGGATTATACTTCCTGTTTGTTCAGGAGATACCAGTAAATAATGCTAGAACAGCTGTAGTTCCATTAAATAACTTTAGTTGTCTTGGAATATTTTAGGATTTGGTTCAGCTCTTAGTTCTCAACAAATGGAATTATGAAGCTTAGCTACAGAGACTTGGCAGAGAGAGTATCTTCAACGTGATTGATTGATTTGTTATTATAAGCAGATATTGTGATCTAAGTTGCCTCTGGAGCATATTTATTAAGAAGTTTGTTAACAGCTGAGAATCTGTGTGGTGATTGGAAAGAGTTGTGTGTGTAATTTGGAGTACCTTAGAGCTCAAGACCAAATAAGAGCACTGGATAGTAGTGTGTTTTTGCTAGTTGAGTATTATTTTTGTTTTATTGGAGTTTAATATTAGTTGAGATTCTAATACCCAAGCCTCACATTTGATAAAGGCCAACTGCATTTGTTTTTGTAGCTTTTCACTTGTTCTAGCTGGGCATATTTACGCAGTCATCTGTGTATTGAACAATGAATTAATTTGCCACTTTGTGCATATCATTTGTGAAGATATGTTATAGAAGGGGTCCAAGGATTGACCCTCGGGTTACTTCAGTAGTAGTGGGGATAAAGGTAGATTAAGCATCTTTTCATGTGACTGCTTGTGAACTTCCAGTAAGATAACTTTTTTACCAGTGGACTGATTCAGTGAGCAGAGCAAATAAAGCCATTGCCAATATACTAGCAAATAAATATAGTACACATTTTGCTTCTGAGATGACTATCCAAAGCACAGTGCTTCCTGTATGTCTCACCCCCCCCCCCCCATCATCATTAAAGAACATGTACTGAAAGTGCTGTCTAAGACTAAAAGCCACTTCCTGCATGGATCCAGAATACATATGTACATATGGGGATGTTTATTAAAAAGTACTAAACATGTCCTGGTAGAACCTCTCCATAAGGGATTCAACTTATACCTAGCTACAGGTTCAGTACTGGACGTATGATATACAACATTGGTGATGCCACTCCATAAAGATGGCCGTAATGCCAGTCCCAAAAACCATAGGTCTGTCAGCCCAATGAGTCTCATTTGTAAGGCCAGGGAACACTCTATAATAATCTTGATTAACATAAACATTACAAATCTCATCAGGCTACATCTGCAGAAATTTGGTTTTGTAAAAGGTAGATCCTGTCTAATGAACCTTGGAAACCTCTTCATGATGTTAACATAAGCTCCTGACAGCAGTTACAGTATACTCACAGCCTACCTTGATATGACTAATGAATTTTATACCCTCCCTCACGCTGTCATAATTAATAAACTAAATGCTTTACAAATAGACTCCACATGATAAAATGGATAGCACATTGCCTGGGAATCCACACAGTGTGCATGGCGGGACAATGTCAGAGAACATGAACGTGACAAGTGCTGTCTTGTGGGGCTTAGTGCTGGGATTGCTTTTGTTCTCTGACCTACAGACTAAAAACCAAGGATATGGCTAATGAAGTCTCGGGCTTCGCCCTTGTGATTAAACCACACCAACCGTGGGTAAATCTTAATATACCACACTGACGTCATCAGTTATTGCTTAAATAATATCCTAGTGACCAGAACAGGACAGGGAAATATGATATAACATCAGAAGGTAGCAAGAAAAAGGAATGGTATAACACTGTATCACTAGTTCCTTTTTTCAAGTCACCTGGTTTGTTAGAACAGAGAGAATGCTACAAAACCTCATAACCTTACTAAGATGTATAAATAGATCCCCTTCACTTCAGGTCAAGCTTTATTAGAGGTGTATAAGTAAAGTGCTGAATGATGTACTGAATAACTAGAAATGTAGTCGTACAACCCATCATCTGCTTTTGACTAAGGCATTAAACAAAACAGAATCCATTAAGAGCCCATTTTTCCAAAATTAATTATATCAAACACCAGTTATTTGTACTATAGTAAATGAAGGAGCTTAGCAGGCACACCATTTTTTTCTCTAGACAGTTCTTTGAGACAGTTGGGAGGACCACTGTTAACTTGCTAATCAACATTATCTTTCATAACTGATTAATGTTTCCCTCCCGTTCAACCTATTCACTTGGGCTGGACTGCTGGTGTCAAGTGTCAGCTTCCACTGGGATTTCCCTCTTTGCCTTGTGAATGAGTGCAAACAAACACGGTATCCTTTTCCTTGATCTTTTGTTGAAAAAAGAGACTTAGAAAAGACCATTAGAAGCACCCAAATTCACACGCGTGCACACAAATGGGCACACTCTCACACACATACAGGAACACACACACACACACACACACACACACACACACACACACACACACACACACACACACACACACACACACACACATGACTTCCATGCCAAATGACTTCACATAGCAGATGAGAGCATTAAAATCCCACAAGAACCCAAGAAAAAGAAAGATGGAGGACTCCCCATACGCACAAAGCTCTTTCTTTGGGCTTGATTTCTGTGTACAGTGACCCATTGTGTTTGTTTACTGACACTCTACACCTCCTGACACTTTCTGTATTGACTAAGGTAACTAATATAATTAATTACATCTCTATGCATTTTTAAAACCTTTTCTCAAACTACCTTCATGTTAGTTTGACTATAAATATATGAACCTTTTTATAGCTATTCAGGTCAAACTGCCTTTTAATGGTTTTTCTCCTGTCACTGCAGAGTTTATATGTTTTTTTTTTTTGTTTTTTTTTACTTTTCGTTTTTTTCCATTTTAACTAAACATTAATTTATTACATGTCAACATTTTAGTACCCAAATGAGATACACCTAGTATAAAATGTGCATGTAGGACGTTTGCTTAATTCTTCACACCATTTAACATTGTGATTTCATTACACAAATATTGCAGATCAGTTTGTAAAGTGTAATGTTGTGGCATGTGGTGTTTCATCCCACCTTCAGTGACTGTAACCAGAAAGTTTGATTTTGATTGCTGATCATTTTGGGATGTTAGAGATTTTGTAGCTTTTGTACTTTGTGCTTCAAGAACTGAAAAAAAAAACAAGCTCTCATTTGCAATGCCATGGAAATTTTGCTTTTTATTGCCAGGCAGGACAGTGATTTAGCATTACAGGTTCATAGGAGGTTACTAGGCTGATGACCATAGAGCCCTTACAAGCCTGGCCATATTTATCCCAAGTTGCTTCACTTGTCATGGTTTAGGTGAGTGCAGTTTGTAGAGGTAAGGGTCTATAGCAGTTAATACTGATTTCCTCTGTCCAGGAGGGACATGGACACCACTCCAGGAGTGAATTTGCAGTCACCCATCCATTGATCTATGTTGCGTTTGAAGAGGGTCAGGGAGGGGCTCTGTTTCCCATGAATTGGAAGCTTGTTCCCGAGAAGTGGCAGTCTCTGGGAGATGTATCTATCTTTCCAGAATGATCTGTTCACGTCAGGAGCTAGGTTAAGATCCCTGGAGCGAGTGATCCTCCTGCAGTTTGATTTGCGAATGTGTAGCATTTTCATCAGGGCCGGGTCAGAAACTGTCCTGTAAGCCAGGGACAGGTCACCCCTTAGCAACTTATAGAAGACAGAATACAGTGACAAGGCTTTCAGTCTTTCCATGCAAGACTTGTTTTGTGTACACTGTAATGTCTTGGGAAGAAACCTCTGTAGCCTCTCCAATTGTTGCAGCTGTCTGGTGCAGTATATGCAAAAGGGAACATTGTACTAAATTACTGGCCTGATGAGGCCAAGTATAATGGAATTATAATAACCTTAGATCTAGATGCGATGCCTTTACTTATAAGATGTGCCATATAGATGGATTTCTTTACTAATATGGATAAGTTGTGCTCAAAGTTCACATTGCTATCAACCTGAGTACCAAGATCGGATACCTTCTTTTGTCTTTGGTTCACTCCGCATTGGTGATGCATTGGGACACAAGTTTACTCCAATGTGTTCTGTCAGCTGCTGCTTCTTTCGCTTCCTCACAAGTGATATTCAGGTGAAGGAGGTCTCTTGTTACAACTCCTTTCCAGTTTTGTCAAGGTCTACCTGGTCTTCTCTTGTATCTAGCTAGTTCCTACTTGAGGGATTGTATAGGAATCCTGCTAGTGTCCATGTGGTTAACATGACCAAACCAACATAGTCTTGTTTCCATAATGATATTTTCAAGTTTCTGTTGTTCTGTTCTTTCTCTAACACTCTCATTTTTTACTTTGTCCTTCCCAGATATTCCCAGAATGCATCTTAACCATTTATGATGAGCAGCCTCAAGTTTTCTCATGGCAGATGCTGTGATTGGCCAAACCTCAGTGCCATATAAGAGTGTAGACAGCACCAGTGCTTGATATATCTTCACCTTTGTGGACAGTGTAATGTTTTTTTGATGTCCAGAGTGTGGGTAGTCTATTGAATGCTGCACTTGCTTTTCCAAGTCTAACCAGAACTTTCTTCTTGCAGTTACCTGTATGAGAGATGAAACTGCCCAGGTAGCAGAAGTTCTCTGTCGTATCTAATGTTGATCTTACTTTGTTGTCATTCCATGCTTCCCTGACCAACACTTTGCATTTGTCAAGATTCATTTTGAGGCCTACTTTCTCCCTCCTGTTTCTCCACAGATGTGGTCATTGTCTGCATTCCACACCATATTCTATCAATAAGAGCTATGTCATCAGCAAAGGCCAAGTCATATAGCTTGTTGCCATCAACCCATTCCAGTCCCACTGAGTTTCCGTGTAATGCTTTCCACATGACCCAATCAATAACTACTGGCGAATAATAAGGGAGTCAGTATACATCCCTGTCATATACCAGTGACCACTGCAAACCAGTCACTGTACTCATTATTCATCTGAATTGTGCACTTGCTGTCTTGATACAGACTCTTAAAGAGTGCACTGAATTTTAGTGGAATCCCGTATTCTGCCAAGATGTGCCATAGTGATAGTCTGTGTATACAGTCAGAGGCTTTTTTGAAGTCCACATAGTTGGCAATGACTGTTTTTTTCCATGCTGTTGCATTTTCTATAATTTGTCTTAGTGCAAATATCTGGTCAGTGCAGGATCAACATGATCTAAATCTAGCCTGTTCCTGAATGAGTCTGTCATCAACTGTTGCTTTCAGTTTAGTCAGTAATATACTGGTGAAAACTTTGCCTTTGAATGACAAGAGTGTGATTCTATGCCAATTCATGCAGTCTCTAAAATCTCCCTTTTTTGTTAAAGGAATGATAATGCCATTTTTCCACTCAATGGATACCTTTTCTTGAGTCCATATGTTGTTCAAGAAACATGTGAAGTATTACACTGAAGACGTAGCATACTTTAGCAAATCTGATTGTATTTAATCTGTTCTAGGAGCTTTTCCATTCTTTAGTTTGACTATGTCTTCTAGGAGCTTTTCCATTCTTTAGTTTGGCTATGTCTTCCTTTACTTTAATCTCACTAAAGTCTGCCAAGTTCACATCCGGAATCATTGTTGACACTTTGCCATCATTGCCAAAGTCATGAAGATCATCTGGTGTGGGGCAGATTAGCACGTTTAAAATGTTCTTGCCATCTCTTTAATTATTCTTCTTGTGTTTTTGCAGTTTTTCCATTTGTTAATATAATAGGTGGACAGTGTTTATTCACATCCATAAGTTCTTTGGCAACACGATATAATGCCCTGGAATTTTCAGTCGCTGCTGCTGTTTCTGTCTCTGTTGCTAGTTTCTCAACCCATAACTTTTTGTCATTCTTGCACATCTTTTTGACCAGTTTATCATGTTTATATTCTTCAGTGAAAATGTCTAATGACTGGTCAGTTTGGTATGCCTGTTCTCGTCTTCATTTGCATTCATGTCATGAATCAATGGCTTTCCAAGTTTCAACTGTTATCCACGCTATTTTTCTTTTGCCTGTCTTATACCCAGTTGTTACTTCTGCACTGTCTTTAATGATTGTCTGTAATTGTTTCCATTGCTGTTCAGTGTCATCATCTACACTCTGTAGGGCAGACGATCAGTTTTGGACCTTGATGTTGTATCTGGTTTGCACATCAGGTGATGTCAACATGTTGGTGTTAATCAAGGAGATACTGGCTTTTTCTTTTGGTTCTTGAGTTTTGTTTTCATTGACACAATCACAAGGTAGTGATCAGATGCGACATCAGCTCCCTGTTGTACTCTGATATCTTGAAGCATACCAGCCCATTGACAAGATCTGCAAGTGTGAGCAATCTGATTCACCGTATCTCCATTGGGTGAATGCCATGTTGTCTTAGGAATGTCTTTATGTTCGAATATGCTGCCTCAGCTTTAAGGTGATTGCCACTACAGAACTGCAGCAGTCTATAACCATTATCTGTTCTGTTTCCTATAGCAGCAGAGCCAATGACGTGTTCAAATCTCTATCTGCTGCTTCCAGTTTGAGCATTGAAATCACTCATCACAATTCTATCATGTACCACTGGGTCTAAACTTGGGGGGGGTGCTGTCTGTAATGTAATTAGCAGGGCTGTCAGCTTTCCCAAAGGGGGGAGGCCACAGTGGTGCAGAGGTCAGCATTGTCGCCTCACAGCAAGAGGTTCTCCAGTTCAATCCTTGGCTGGGGTGCCTTCTGTGCTGAGTCTGCATGTCCTCCCTGTGGTCTCATGGGTTTCCTCTGGGTGCTCCGGTTTCCTCTCACATCCCAAAGACATGCTGCAGGTGGATTGGACACTCTAAATTGGCCCTAGGTGTGAGTGCATGTGTGTGTGTGCCTTCTGTGGAAGGTTGAGCGCTGGGCTGACAACTCGACACTGTAAAACTCCACTGCCAATCATGAGCGGACAGGTGATCCACTGTAGCGACCCCTAACCGGGAAAAGCCGAAAGAAGAAGAAGAAGTCAGCTTTCCCAAAGGGAATAATAAAGCATTTTTTTTTTTTTTGGCATTTAGCTTTAATCTGTGGCTTTGGCACCAATAATTTCTCTGCATTGACCTTGTCTGTGGTATATTAACATTGTTAGGGGACTTAATGATTGCTCCCAATTTGCAATTTTCAGTGAACTTGGTCAGCCACAGGCTATCCAAGTTTGCCTGGACTTTTGTGAAATAAATTCCAGACAGTGAGCGGCCAATAGATCTCGAGGTATTACATGGAAAAGATCATGTATGATTCAGACCAAACATAGATCTCTGTATTTCCAAAGAAACTTAAATGTTCAGTGCAGCCTCACACCTTTGCTAGTTTCACTATTTAATTTCCATTTTTTGCATTATCATCATAAATCTTTGCCTAATTAAAAAGTGGCAGAATATTTGCATTTGTACTACACAGACTATAATTCCAGAGAATAACTTTGGAAATAGAATTTTGAGCAAAGCTTCAGAGTTATACAACAGGATTAGTTAGGGAGGGTCCCATAGGTGAATTGTTCAAAAAATTCAGTAACAGTGAACTTATAGCCAGTTATTAAAATGTCCACTGAAATCAATGTAAAAGTCCAATAAACTGTTTTACAAATTCTATGTCATCTTTTTTTTAGTTTCTGAAAAGTGAATTTTATTCAGCTCTTTCATGCAGCTTTAGATAAGAAATAATTGAGGAAAGGTATGCAGTGTGGTGCATTCCCAGAGAAAAGTGCACTGTTTCTTTAATTATACATTAAAGAAACTTCCAGAAAATACTAAGGATGGTTTCTTATACATTGCAGAGTAGAGTGGAATACTGGGTATCTGCCAGTGTATTACATGTAAGTTTGTTTTATCGAGAGGCTTGGCACACCACCGTTATGCATAAACAAAGGAAAACTAAAAAAATTTAATTAGCATGCTTCCCTCTTTCATTTTAGGGACTCAGATCTGAGAGACAGTAGAGGATTTACAAAGAATTTGTTTGGGACTGGAAGTCAGTCATTTGCTGTAGCGGGGGGCTTATTTATTTTCTTTATCTGTATCGCACTGCACTTAATATTGAACATGGGTGACTTTTTTGCTTTGTCTTTTAAACTATGGGATGCAGGAAGATTTGGCTATCAGCATTATCCTGAAGGTAAGAACTTTACCTGAGGGGGGTAAACCTTTAATAACACATTAGTGGGAGTGGGTGTTCTGCAGTAAATGCACAATGACCAAAAGTGAGAGGGTTAGTAGCTTGTCAGAGTGTCTGTTTGTCCCGAACGAGCAGACACAGGGCTGTCCATTTGCTGCTTTTCATACTCATTCAGTGTTTACTTCTAATACAGATCTGCATTGCCTCTGTTACGAAGTGCTAAACAGTGCACTGTTCTAATCTTGTAGTTACTGTGTGCCATTGGAAGAGACTGAGGTATGGTGCTTCCCTCATTCCCACAGTTTGAACGCAGCCACCTCTTTTTCCTCTCAGCTGTACCATAATGTGTTTATGTCTGCATAGCATCATCAATAAAACCTACGAAGCTTAACTGAATTCTTTTGCCTTATCATAGTCTCTCTCTCTCTTTTTTTTTTTTTTTGACACAAAATTTCTTGGATTCATCATTTTGCTTTTGCTTTGTCGTGACCGTCAGTGGGAACAGTGGCACTTAAAGACAAAGCTTCTGGATGTGGGAGTGCCATTTGTGCATGCCAGTCATTCTCTGCAGTGGAAGCTCTACATGTTGTTGGTTTGTACTGTAATATAAACATATATGTAAATACATGCATTAATATAGCGTAGTTCCCCTTAGAACTAGGCTTCAGTAACCTGAAACGGTAGCAGAAATAACAGTAGTGCTGCAGAGTGGCATTGTGAGTAAAGCACGGTGGGAGATCACTGAGGTAGACAACACAGAAATGCTGTTATTGCACAAGGATGTGCAGACAGTGGGTGGAAGAGGACCTCTGAAAAACTGCTGGCTGTCTGGCTTCGAAATAAAATAAAATAATCCCCCTGTAAAGCTTTTCAGCACCTATCATAACACTGAAGTCAGATGCTGTTTTCCACTTCTGTATAAATTGTGGCAAATTCCATTTTATTTTGCACACCAACCTGCTAAGAATGACAGTAACTTAGATTTTTAGTGTTATGGGTACACACTGAGCCTCTTTTATCATCCTTTAAGAACAAAGTGTTTTAATTTATTTTTTTTTCTGCTTATTTGATTATGTTCCTGTCCTTGTGTTTTTTTCACTGGATTCCTCTGTCTGTACACAGCAGCTAATGTTGTCTGTAGCTAGTCCTTTTTTACAAATGAGTTAGTTGGGGAAAGTAGGGTTATACTGATTTCTCTGAAACATACTATAACTTTCCAGATTTGTTCAATTTATAACTGTTTGTCCATTTCTGGGGCTACTGCTAGCAGAATGAACAAGTCCACTGCTTGTTTTTTACTGATTACTGCAAGAGCGATAAACTACTAAAGGGAATAAAGCCAACTAAACTGAAAAATGGAAACTGTTAGGAAAGGTTGGCTGCATTGAAGGAGTGTTTACTTCATGTTCTGGGATTGAAGATAAAATAGCCCAGCAATGACATTAGAAAGAAAATACACAGTGTTCTGCGAAGCAGGACTGGTGAATCAAGTGAATAACAAAACTCAGAGATGGGGGAGACATGACAATTTTGTGTTTATTTTGGTTATTATCTTAAAGTATTATAAAGTGGACAAAAGTCTTATGAGTTACTGCTAGACGTACCAAGAAAAAACACATCTAATATTTACCTTATCTCACAAATTACACAATAGCCCTTCAGATCTATTTTACGCGTGTGGCTAGAGCTCTCATACCTGAGAAGAGATGCATGTCTTTGCATATATGTGGAATAATCGATGGAAACTCTTGTCACTGGGGGTTGTAATGACATAAGATCTCATAGGCTTAAGAGCTGTCTGATATTACAGCAGATGTTCCACTAGTCTGTGTTCTTCTATTGTAGATACTGAGCTGCTTCTAAAGTATGGCACTGGTGTTTCAAGGGCAACTGCTCTATATATATACACACACACACACACACACATATATATATATATATATATATATATATATATATGTATATATATATATATGTGTATATATAAAACACTTCTTTATCTGTGCTGTCATGAAGTCTTCAGTAGCTTATGTATTTTGGTCACTGTCTGTGGACAGTTCTGCAAACCAGATTTTGTTTTCATGCCTAGAAGGAACATCAGAATTGGGGGTTCTGTCATATGCTGACCTACCGCAGCTTGCCGTTTATTTCATTCCCAATTCTGGAAACTTCAGTATTCATGGCACAACTTTGACTTGTGCAGACAAAGGTAAAAAATAAAAACACATGAATTTGCACTGGGTAGTAAGGGCATCACACATATGCAGGGAATTTGCAGGACAATTACTTTTGTCATGATTTCTGCAGCGTGTTTGTTGGAAACCTGACATACTAACCATTGTATGTTCTAGACATCTGTCCACAAACTGTAGAAGTGCATAAGTTGTTTGGACAGGCAGTGTTAATGTCACACTTCCACAGATGATATGAGAAAAACAGGATACATGAGATTTTAACCCTGTCATCTCAGAAATACGTGACCTCGTTCTGTTTAGATAAGTCACTGATTGCACTTTTTAAGACCTTTCTCTTCTGTCATTACTGTTAATAGATATAGTGGCCAGTTTGGGCTGTTGAGATCTGATCAGTATAACATTCACCTTTTTGAAAATATTACAAATTTTGCTGAAGTGGCAAATTAATTATGTCTGACTGCAGCACTGAACAGTAATAATAACATGGTTAGCTGAAAATGTACTACATTTCCTTATTCATTTCAGCTAGATTTAGATTGTTTAGCTTGTACTGTCTGTGACTGAAATACTGGCCAGAAAGTCAAATATGCAATCAAAAATACCCACCAGGACAAGTATTACTAAGAAATAAATGATCACTCAGTGGTGTTGTCAGGCCCAACACAATAGCTGATGGGCCTCCTCACACCTGTAAGATCCATTATTTCCTTTAACATCCACCACAGAGGGCATTGCTGTTCTTAAAATTATTAACGTTATTTATTTTATTATTTTATATTTAAAATTTAAAAATTGTGTAACTCTTTAACAGTTTCAACACACACACACACACACACACACACACACACACACACACACACACACACACACACACACATACACACACACCCTTCAGAAGATCGAAAGTTTTCAAAAGACTGAAATTCAAAATATCTAAAACTCAAAATATTGAAAAAGGAACTTGCCCCTTCTCCACTATTGTGTGATCTTAAAGTTGGTAATTAGCAGGGAGTGTGGGAATGCAACCCCCCAACATGAGGGGTGTAAAGGCCTCCTGCATTAAAATGTTTTTGATATTTTGAGTTTTAGATATTTTTATTTTCAGACTTTTGAACTTTCAGTCTTCTGACATAGGCCACCCCCCCCCCACACACACACACACACACGCACACACACACACACACACGCACGCACACACACACACACATACATACACGGGTATACAAAGGCAGATGCATACAGAATCACACACATATGTACAGAAAACCTGGTGTACTCATGCAGAGGCAGAGAAATGCAGATGTACATGTGCCCAGAAAGTCAGACACTCTCAAAGTTTTATATGCCGATACCTTGTTGGTCCTTGATGGTCTGAATTTGGTCTGGCTGTCGTGAAAGAGATGATCACACATGATTCCTTACAGTTATGATGTCCTCGTGCTGCTCTGTCACATTGTAGGTGGCACAGCTCCTTGTTACTAATGCCGCTGCACATGCTTCTGCTAGCTCTGCTATTTTTCTGTTCTCTGACTCTGGCTTCATAAAACAGAACTGGAGCATAAAAGCACAAGTGGAAGACAACTTAAAAGGCAACTTTTAGCTTTTTTACTGCTTGCACTGTACCATTCTATTTCTGTTTTCTTAAAAATACAGAACCAAAGAGGAAAATGTGTTTTTAAGTTGTCTATTGCTTGCAATTTAAAATATAGGTGAACACTAGGCTATCAATCTGCAGACATACTAGAAGCTTAGTCAATAACCAGAGGTGAGTCAAACCCTGCACCTTGTATTCATAAGGTAAATATTTTAGGTGTAATGCCAACAACCTCCCTAGGATGAGAATTGAACAATGTACCTTGTGTTTGTGAGGTGAACACTGTAACCATTGTACAAACCCCCAAATATGTTATGGCTGCTTTTTTTAAGCCACAGTTAGATTAGCAAGAGCAATTGAAATGGGAGGTAGAAGAAAATACAGTGTACGCATTTCACACTATAAACAGGTGCACTTGTTTTTTGTGCAAGTTCTCTTTGTACATTAGTTTTCTGCTTTGGAACACTAAGTGACCAGTTAGTGCTTTTTTTAAGCACTCTTGCCCATTTGTTTTTATTTTTGCATTATTCACATACAGTAGTTTTATATAAGTGGTGTGATTTTAAGAAACATATATAAGAAGGGATGAGTAAGTGTTTGTACATATATATATATATATATTATATATATATATATATATATATATATATATATATATATATATATATATATATATATATATATATATATATACATATAGAGAGAGAGAGGCACAGACAGGCCTGTGTGTGCAGACACACACACACACACACACACACACACACACACACACACACACACACACACACACACACACACACAGGTTTAGGAAGTGAGTTTCTTAATGACTAGTGAGCTAATGTTGAACCATAAGTTGGGGATTTAAAAGAGTACTTGATATGGCACACTCATAAATAATTAATGGGGAAGTTGTTACCCAGAGATTTACCTCTGCCTTCTATCAAACAGCTTGCTGGTTTTGTGGAAGCCTGATATTGCAGTGACGTTAGGCAGGTCGTATTGTAGGCTGAGAAGCCTAACTTGTACCTGGGTAAGTGCATTTGTAAATTATAAGAAAAATGATGACTGTGCCAGTGCACACATTATATTAGCAGTAGCCACTTAGGGCAGCTACCTTGGCATCGATGTATTTATTTCATGAAGAATGTATGTCTTACACTGCATATCTGAAGCCTTTGTGTGCAGCTCAGAGCCACATAGGCTTTTTAGTGTTTTGCAGACTGGGGATTTTAGCAGAATTCAGAGTCTAGAACATCTAGGTTGCTTCGAATCGTGACCTTTTTATGGTTAGCACCAATACAATTGTGAATCTCCAGTTGTCATTGTTGCCTGCATTCCATTTCAGCTAAGTTCCAGGAGAACAAAAGTATATAAAAGGGTGAGAAAAGAAACCACTGTATAACTGTAGTTCGAGAAACCCCTTTGGTGCTGCTGCAAAACCTGATAAAAATTTGAAAATTTCCCATCAGTAATGGTGCTTCATATTGCAGATTTTATTTGCTCTCATTAGGTAGAACTTTTTTTTTTTTTCAGATTGTATTTTGAGTAATTCTTCAAATATGGGCTGTAGTTAAAATCATCTAAACATGGCTTGCAAATAGTTTGGCAAGCTGCCCCTTATGACTTTCCTAATCTTGCTTTAAGGCTTAATTCCCTCAGTATACGCATTTTTTTTACAGTGTGACTGAAAATCATTTGATTCCTGTTCCCCTGTCATGCATGCACATTCCAATTAACATTAACATGTTATTGGTTTGTGCACAGTCTACATTCCCTTCTGGCACTGTTTTTGAGTTCCTTTTGTGCTCTCAAGCTGTGTGTGCAGGATGAATATGCAACATTCATTCCCACTCTGGTTCTCTGGATCATGTCTGCTTTCTGTCTACATGCTTTACAACTTAGGCAGTATAATCTTTCTCACCTGCTATGTAGCTGTAGCCTGATGTCCGACTTCCTGTAGCCACCAGCAATCATTTTGTCCTGCGTGTTGGATGACACATATGCAAAAATGGAAACCTGTCCTTTTGTAAACATGCCATTTTTTTAAACAAGCAGGATTGAATTTGTTGTGTGGGCTGCAGTTTTGGGGCCTTCTTTTCCCCTGCTCACTATGTCTGCTGATCAAACTATTTTATTTTTTTGTAACATGTAGGATGCTGCACTTTGTACATTTTCCAGCAACTTCTGCACGACTAAATACATGCTTCATTAACATGGATTCCATAAATATATTATTAATAATCACCTACAGCTTTAAAATGACAAAATTATGAGCATTATTATACACACACATATCATATTAACCATTGTGAAGTAGATAATAAAATTGATATAATACTTCCAGTGCAGTGATTCTACTCTGAATTCAGTAAAAGAGTTGTCTTTGTTACAAATCTTTCTTTTTTTTTTTTTTTTTTCTTAAAACAAGTTTATTGTTTTAACATACAAGAGAAATATCATAACAATTTTATACAAGTAAATAAAATAGATATGATTATAACATTCAACAACACAACCAAATTATTTACAAAGACATCCACTACAATCAGATCAATTAATTAAACTAAAATACCATGCTATTGAAGTTAAGATTTTTTTAACAAGTTTGGTAAATTATCCCATACAATATAATAAGATGTTTTTCTAGTAGTAGTTGACTTTATTGTGTTCAATTCCATATGGCACACTATATTCATAACATTTTTAAATTCATTGAACGAAGGAGGTGTATCTGAAATCCAATTTCTGGTTATTATTTTTCTAGCCACTGCTAGAATAGACCATAACAAGGGAAGCTTAACCTTTTTAACACTTTGAGGTACAGGTGTGTTGAATAATATAAGAGATTTTGAAATAATGAAATTATCTGTAAAAAGAGCCTGCAAAAATTCATTAATTGACTTCCAATATTCTTTCAATTTTATACAGTCATAAAACATATGAGCCCAGTCAGCATTAATTTCTACATTACATCTTTTACATAGATTATCTTTATTATTTATTTTATTCATCATCAAAGGTGTATAAAAGGATCTATGCAAAAATTTCCATGTAAAAAGTCTCCAGACAATGGAAGACGTAGTTTTATAGGCAGATTCCAATATATACTGTTTATCTTGTTGATTTGGTGAGTCACCATTAATGGAAGTGAAATAATTCCAGTAGGTATCTACACTGTAAAAAGTTTCTTGTCTGATAATTTTATGTATCTATGAAAGCTTACCTTTATCAGAAACTTTATGTTGCAAATTTAATATCAAGTAATCAATCAGTGTTGGGATAGATTCTTTAACTGTTATAGACATTAGATCTATTTTATCAATGAGATGTTGTCTAAAGGTCTGAACCTCTAACCAGCAAGTTTCTCTTAGATCAAATTCTTGTTTTAAGAAACCTAGATTTTTAACTTTGTTATCAGATATCAACTGATACTAGTACTTTAGATCATTATCTGTAGCTAAATGAGTTCCTTCAGAAGTGGATGATAAAAGCATACCCCGAGTATACATTATAGGGAATATAATAAAATTCCATTCCCTATATTTAGGATGCATGAATATAAAGTTACGATAGCTAATAATAATGTTTAATGGGTAACTAACTATATGTTTAGGTGTAATAGGTGAAGTACAAAATTCCTTTAGTAACCATAACATGGAGTTATTTACAATCATATTTTTATGTGTTAAGGAGATTTTCATGAAGTGAATACTAATTAGCTCCCAGTAATCTTTCCATTTTGCAACATATGACTGATCTATTAATAAAGTAATAACTTTTACAATAGAAGAGATAGTATATTAATTAAAGTCTGGAAAAGAAATACCCCCTTGAGACCAGCTATTAGTATGTTTCTTTAATGCAATCCTAGGTCTATTAGGTGCCTATAGGAAATTTAACATTAGTGTATTCAATTTCTTGATAATTATTTTTGTAGGTGGGAGTATTATTGATTGTATTAAGTATAATATCTTGGGGAATATTATCATTTTAATAATTGTAAGTCTCTCTTCCATAGTAAAAAAATATTATTCCAGGTATTGAAAAGATTTTGTATATTAAGAAGACAGGTATTATAATTATTATGTATAATAGATTTAATATCTTTAGATAATATTATACCTAAATAAGTTATCTGACCTGAATTGGGTACATATTTAGTAAAATCACTAATGAGAACATTTTTCGTGTATATATAGGTAGTATTTTAGTTTTTTCTTCATTGAATATTAAACCAGAAATACTTTTAAAATTCATCATTTTATCAAATAGAGACTGCACAGAAGAATTAGATCCTGCTGATGTAATTAGAACATAATCTGCAAAAAGTTGAATTTTAGATGTTGTATTTTCATCTATTTCAAAACCCTCTATGTCAGTACTGTTTCTGATCAAATTAGCCCAAGGCTCCATTATTAAAGTGAATAATAGTGGAGAGAGTGGACACCCTTGTTTTGTACCTTTAAAAATGGGTATTTTTTGTGAGACATATGTTCCTACCTTAATATAAGCCAATGTTCCTTTGTAAAGATGCCCAATTAGATTTACAAATGCATCTGAGAAGTCTATGCACTTCAGTAAGGTAAACAGGTAGTCCCAACTTACTGAATCAAATGCTGAACTTATATCAAGACTAATAAGTGTTAAATCTTTCTTTTTCCTATTTGCAAAATCAATTAATGTTAGAGTTCTCCTTATATTATCAAAAGTATTTCTATTTACAATTAAGCCTGTCTGATCTATATCTATAATGCCAGGGATGATTGTCTTCAATCTATCAGCAAAAATACTCATAAACATTTTATAATCAACATTAAGTAATGTGATGGGTCGATATGAAGTACATCTAGTTGGATCTTTATTAGGTTTTAAAATTGGCGAAATAAATGTATATTGCCAAGATGGGGGAGTTATTAGCTCATTTTGGGCCAAAATAAAAACCTTATGTATTAATGAGTATGTACTTTTAGAAAGGATTTTATATATCTCTGGTATAATACCATCATTACCTGGTGCTTTGTTTGATTTAAGCTTGTTTATTTGTGTAACAACCTCTGTATATGAAATACTTTTATCCAATAGTTTAATCTGTTGTTTATTAAGCTTTTTATTCATGTTTGTGGTTATAAATTCCTTTATTTTATCTTTAGGTTCCATGTTAATGTTATTATGATTAATTTTGTGAAAGTGATTTCTAAATTCATCTAGTATTTCTGGTAGACTAGAAACATTCTTATTTTTCCTTGGAGAAAATTTCTTTGATATGATTTTGTTTATTCAACCTTTTGTTTTATTTTTAAGTCTATGTAAGTATTTGGGGCTTATTGAGTAAGACAAAAACTTGTATTTCTCTAGAGTTATTTTAACTTTATGAGTTAAAATTTCTTTGTATTTCTCATTTAGTTTGTTTATTTCTTCAATGACTTTCTTATCCATAATATTTTCTTTATTATTATGTTTATAAGAGTCTAATTTACTTTGAATATCTAACAATTCCTTATCCCAAGATTTCCTTTTATTATTATACCATCTGATACTTTGTCCATATAGATATGATTTTAATGCATCCCAAACATAGACAATGGAGACTTCAGAAGTATTATTTATGTCTAGAAAATGTTGTACTTCTGAAAGTATATATTCTTTATAGTCTTTTAGTTGAGTTAAGTATGCTGGTATCCTTTTGATCTGAACATTGTGAGTATTTTTTATCATGAACTCAAAAACAATTATATTATGATCAGATATAGGACATGAAATGATTTTAGAATGAATTAATTCTGTTACCATCTGGTTAGAAATAAAGACTCTATCTATTTTTGAATAAGTTTTGTATCTGTTAGAAAAAAAGGTGTATGGTAATGATTTTGAGTCTATCTGATTATTAATATCATTTAAATGATAAGAATTAGCAAAATCCTTTAAATGTTTTGCATTAGATGCAATTTTCCTTTTTTCTATAGTGGTAGTGTCACTTTCATGTAGTATACAATTAAAGTCACCAGCTAAAATAATATCTCCTATAGAAAATGATATGATCTTATCAAGATGGTATTTCACTGTATTAATACCAATTCCAGGTATCCAATATACATTAATTAATGTATAAGTCTTCCCATTAATTTGTATTGTAACCATACAAAACATTCCTTTATCATCTTGATAAGACTTAATAGTTTTAGGAAAGGGCATACTTTTATTCCATAAAATAGCCACTCCTCTTTTTTTCTGAGTGTGCTCTGAACTAACCAATACTGTATATTTGTTTGTGACTAGTTTATCAATATCTTTTTTCAAGAGATGTGTTTCTTGAAGGAAGACTAAGTTGGCCTTATGTAAATTAATGTATCTTATTAGGCTTGCCCTTTTACACGGATTATTCAGTCCATTAATGTTTAAAGAAATTCCTTTTAGAGATGTCATTTGGCATTTTTAAAACATAAAAAACTTATGATCAAAATAACAATTAACAAAATAAGTAATGTTATACCTCCTCTTTTAGGTGTACCTTTAAATATAGCTATATTTATTGAATCTCTTATGGGATTTTGTATAAGATTCAATTTTGTTTGTAGTGACAATGAGCTTACAAAATGTATTGTCGATGTCAGAGCTATATACATGCAACAGTGAACAAGAGAAAATAATGTAAGGATTAAACCTTGCACCCAGCCTGGAGTTAAAAACTCCAACTTAGAGTAGTACATACTACTCAAGTTAACCCCCTACCCTAAGCAGCAGTACCTCAGCTGCCACCTTATCAATTTAATACTAGTTATTATTAACTTAAATTAACAACTTTCAATTAGATTATCTGGTAAGACAAAGCTACACATTTGATAAAACAGCATCATATAAACTAAGAGAAACTTTTTTTAAAAACTATTCATACTACTATATACATCTATTTAATATAATACATTTATATTCAAATAGCATTCAAATAAACTTGATATTAGGAACCAAGAAGAGAGAGAGAAATAAAAGACGTGAGAGAGGGAGAGAGAGTGAAACAAAGAAAAAAAAAAAAAAAAAAGAGGGAGGGCATATTTACATATTAATTTATTCAAAGTTAGTAAAAATAAGTTCTAATGTTCATTTAAATCAATAGCTTTGGCTAATATGGTTCAGACATTACATATATTAAGATGTATCTATTTTCTGTTATGTAAATGCAGTTAACAGCTTCCAAAATACCTTAAATTACTTGTATCAGAGCTTTTTTCTCATACTTATTATTGTCAGTAGAATAAAAAAATAATATATTTATAGAAATTGTTATAAATCATACTGCATAGTTATGTAAATTCTCAGAAACACTTGCATTATTGTAAAGAAAGCCATCTGTATTTTGTATATCTAAACTGCTGCTTTAAAATATATCACATGACAACTTCTTCCAGAATAGAATCATAAAGTTATTTATGCTTGTCAATCAGATAAATCAAATGAATTATAGCAATGTATATGTTTAAATCATAAGTTTTTAACATACATTAATATGCTGCAGTCAAGTAAACTTTCAAAAACACTTGTATAAATGTTTCACTTTCTATGCCTTCTAAAATATCACATTTGCTTACTATGAGAAACTGCATCATTTAAAATCATTATAACTTACATATTTTATAAATTATAACATAAATAATTAAGTAATTATATAAAATAACTCACATTTAAATGTTAAAGAGTTCATTTTCCATTGCAGAGTCGCATTTGCAGCAGTTCTACTTCCTGGTAGAGTGTTCTTCATGAATCTGCGATGTGTCAGTGTGAATTCTGGGGTCAAAGTTCAAATTGACTGCTTTCAGCTTCTCTGCGTGAATTCTGAGTGTTGAAGCTTTTAAAACAACTCGAGGATACTGTTCACGAGGTAACCCACATCCCAAATTGTCTCCCTTAACATTTTGGCGGGAATTTTGTTAAAAACAAGTGACTGACATTCATTTAGCAGTATAAATGCAGCTAAACATAACAAAACCTTCGCGAAGTATTTTACAAGTTATTACAGCCTCTATGAAAGTTAAACTAAGCCCAAAGTTATTAATATGTAATAGAGCTCAATATTTTTGCCCCAATTCAATTTTTATACAAATCTTATTATTTACTGTGCCTGTATGATCAAAAGCATTTCAATATATTAATATGAAAGAGAATAAAGAACAGAGAAAAGAAAAAAAAGATAGTAGAAAATAAAAGAGAACAAAAGCATAGATAAAAAAATGTAAAAGGAAGCTATAAAAAGTATTTACAATGGAATATTACTTGCTGCTTATATTAATAAAGATGGAAGTGAAACATATTATTTACTATTATTTAGTTCTAATTATTATTAATTAAAGCATGACAGATTATTTGTAAACAAGCATAAGCAATATAATCTAGGAAGTATAATTAGCAATAGCATTTAAACAACATATACACTTTTTTACAAGGAATAAATAAGTTATTATTCCATTTATCATATTTTCATTACACTTCTCTCCCTGCCCTCCCCCACCCCTTACCCACTACATAATCTAAATAGAATGACATTGTTTAAAATAAAGAAAAGAAGAAAAGAAAAAAAAAAAAAATGTATCAAGTTACTAACCTTACTTCTCTTAGTCAGAAAGAGAAACATATTGAATGATAGCTTGTTATTAGTTCCTCAGATATTTTGACTGATTATGAAACAAAACAGTTCTTTGCACACAGAAAATAACTTTGATTAAATCTTTTTCAGAATATTTGTGGCTTTCTGAAAATGCAGTAACTATATTTAAAAAGATTAATAGTGAAAAAAAATAAAGAGAAAAAAAAAAAAAACATAGAACAAGTCATTTGTTTTTTAGTCTCTTCTTCTTCTCTGAAGTCTTCCACAAAGTTTCAGTTGCCAACCTCTTTAATGAAGGACTAGCCCATTCCATTTCCTCTATTTTATCCAAAATCTTATTTTTTTTAATAAACAGTAATGCAGAGTCTAAGTCATCAAAAATTTTAGGACCATCAGGAAGGAAGATTTTTAGCTTGGCAGGAAACAGAAGGTAGGTTTTAAACTGTGCTTTTTTAAGCACCCTTATTAATGGCAGAAAAACTTTTCTTTTAGCTATTACCAAGGAAGAATAGTCATTGTCAAAATGCACAGTTGTCTCATTAATTTTAATAGGAGCTTTAGCCCAAGCAGATTTAAGAACCATCTCTTTATCAAAAGATGATAGAAATCTAACTATAACTGATCTAGGATACTTTTTGTTAGAGTTAGTATTAGCTATAGATCTATGGGCTCTTTCGATACCAAAAGAGAATGCTTCTGGTAAGTCTAAAGTTTTAGGGAGCCATGTTGTTAAAAAAGAAGTAATATTGTTACCTTCAATATTTTCTGGCAGTCCAAAAATCCTAATGTTATTGCCCCTAGATCTATTTTCCAGGTCATCAAGCTTTGTTTGTAGATGTGTATTTTGTTTCAGCAAAAACTCAATGTTGATTTCCTCTTCTTGGATTCTATTTTCCATGTCATTTACAGTCTCTTCTATGCCTGTAATCTGGATCTTCTGTTGTTGCAAGTCTATATGTAACAAGTCTATTTGTTTTGTAGTTTTTTCTATGAAGGTATCAATTTTAGTATCCAGTTTATCCATCTTAGCAGTAAGTTGCTGGATTGTAGATATCAGAGACTGAAATTCTTTCTTGATGCTGGAGTCTTGAGAATTTGTCTTACTGGAACTTATTTCAAACAGAGAAACTGACAGGAAAATTTCCAAGGTGATTTCTGACAGGAATATTTTTAAAATTTCCTTTCTTTTTTAGATATAGTTCAAGAAATAGATAAAACAAACATATTTAGAAAGAAAATTACTTCATAAATTAATTTTTTAAGTAATTATTTCCTGTCAGTGCAGTGAAATTGGTGGAGCTGAAGAAATCTGCTGCTATCCTGTGTTCATCCTTGGCCACGCCCCCCTGTTACACATCTTTCTGATGTAACAGAAACTTTGTTAATTACCTCTCTGCACTGTCTAGTCTCATTCTGGAACACAATACCAACCACCAGAGAACAGTGTTTGAAATATTTTCCTAACTTTAAAATCTTCACCAGATGGGCAGCTTGCTACTTCCTGTGGTAATATCCTTCACTCTCTTACATTTCTTTTCTCTAACTGGTAGCCTGCCTTTCAACTGCTCCGTATTTTGCAGAGTGCTTTCACAGAGCGCTTTCCAAAGTGCTGCTGCTCTGCTGTTCTAATTTGACCATAGATGGCTTTGCCTTTTCTCTTTCATTCTGCTTGTTTGTAGAGCCAATAAGACAATGAATCAGAAAAGCTTATCATGGACAAATGAACCATAGTAGATGCTGGCATTTGTTTAGCTCTACTTGAGGGACTCCTTGGCTGGGGTGCCTTCTGTGTGGAGTCTGCATGCCCTCCCTGTGGTTGCGTGGGTTTCCCCTGGGTGCTCCAGTTTCCTCCCACATCCCAAAGACATGCTGTAGGTGGATTGGACACTCTAAATTGGCCCTAGGTGTGTGTGCGTGTGTGTGCCTTCTGTGGCAACTCGACACCGTAAAACTCCACTGCCAATCATGAGTGGACAGGTGATCCGCTGTGGCGACCCCTAACTGGGAAAAGCCGAAAGAAGAAGAAGTGGCTGAAAGTAGGCTGTGATAGTTGTTGTCTGAAAGTTTGTGGTTGATTTCATACAGTACTTGGCAAATTGCCTTGTTGTTGTGCCTGAAGAGAAGCGATCTTTGTCTGACTGTTATTAATTGATCAACATTGTTTTATCACGCTCTATGTTCTGCTGCCAGTGTGTTTCTAGAATTACATGCAAGCTCCTTGTTGGGCTAAAGGACGGATTCATTGTGATGCTGCCATTTGCCTACTCCTTGCTGGCTTGTTTGCAAATCCTTCCAGATCTAGTTTACTGTCTAGGAAAGGTAAGTAACAATCAAGACAAGGGGTCAGTTGCAGGTTGCATGTAACAGAAGCAGCACACGCTTTACATTTTGACAATTGTCATTGTACACATTTGAATGAAGCCATGCTATTTGCAAAAGCACTTGCCTTCAGTGCTGTCATGACTAGGTAGTGGTGTGTGGAGGGATCTTATAGAATGTGCCTGACTGACTGATATTTAAAGTGGCCCAGTATAAGCTTGTTTTTTTTTATAGAACTGAAATGCACATAAAATTGCTGGTAAATGAGGTATTGGTACATCTATTAATGAATTAGTGAGTGATACTATTCTTTTACTATTGTATCCTACTGCATTGTTCCCACAACTACGGCAGTGTTCCCACTCCTATTGCATTGTTCCCAAGGCAGTTCTTTTCTTTGCCAGTGCTTTCCAACCTTCATTTTCCATCAGAAATATTCAGGCCATAGGAAACTCAATTTTTTAGTGTTTGCCTATGCAATATACTGGGGAAAGCTTTCAGAGTATACTATGCTGCGTTGAGAAGCAGTAGTTTATGACTCATACCTAGAGGTTATATACACCAGCCCTCATGGAATCAGAGCTATAGAGAGAACTGAGTGAACAGAGCTGTACAAAAGTGTCTTACATTGTTAATGTGTTGGATATATGGAAGTGACATCATTTAATTAGTTTATTCTATTTTGCTTCATTTATTTATTTTTTCTTTGTTCTATCACATCACTGGCTTTCGTTCCCTTGACTCATTCTTCCAGTGCCACGACCTTGGGGGAACCCCAATGTATTCCTTCACTATTTGGTCCCTTCATACGGGAAGCACTTATTAATCATCATGAGCAATATGATCCCCCTGCACCTGGGAGAGGAGCAAGGAAATCTGAATTATCATAATGTACTCAAGCAAGCTTCTCTGTAAGCCTTAGTCCAACCCCCATGTGCTGATGTCAGTTTCAGCCTGGGAGGACATTAAGGGGTAACTCAAACACGTACTTCAGTGCAACCACCTGATACAACCCAGGCCTTCATCATTTCTCTTGAGATCCACCATCTACCAGATGTCCACTAGGGAGATGCAGACATGTCCATCCCCACAGAACTGCCTGATCTCCATGCCTTCATTATCAGATGCCTGAGCAACTAATTGAATTTGGGTTGCCTGGATTGTAATCAAGGCTTTATCCTAATTTGTCAAGCTGAGAGTTTGTTGTATTTTACTTACGAATGGAAAGTGATGTGCCTTTCTTTCTGTATATGTTTAAATGACATATTAACATTCTGCGTATATGCATGCAGCATTTATTTTACTTGCATGTTGGTTAACATGGTAAGAAGATTGATAACTTCTTGTATGTGTATGTTTAATGTGGCTTGTAGAATGGGTCTAATTTGAAATGTAGTGCCTCCTAGAGAAAGAGCAAATTTAATCTGTGTGCCTGCACCCCATAAGGACACATGAATTTCCTCATAAGCAAGTATTAAGACCTATGATTTTGGACCCACCTGTATGATATTTCCAAAGCTGAGAGGTTGAGAGGTATGATTGTTATTACACTGAACAGACAAACTTCCATGCACTGTTCAAGGTTATGATCTGGTCTCCCTGATCCTAAGTACTTACTGTGTGCTCTTGACATGGATTTCAAGATTTGTGTCTCAGTCTTCACTTGACTCCACTCCTCTCTTGAAGTGAATTTCTGGTTATCACTGTCTCAGGCACATAATAAGCTGGTTATGACCAGAGATCAGATCATAACTGTCACTGTTACTTAAAGAACCCAAGATAGATGCAAAGCAGATAAGCATAGAAAGTGCTTGTTTTATGGACACATTGCAATTCTAATTACAAATGGCATATCATATTTATTATATGATGTCATAAAATGTAGTTTGCCTCTTCTTGTTTTGGCAGTTTAAAAACAGATACCAGTACATTGTTTTAACCAGTCTAGGGATTTTACTGCTTAGTTGCACTTATGTTAGAAACCCTAGTAGCATTCAGTTGACACCTGGAGTGTACTGTGTACAAAAGAGTTAATGTTATGACTGCTTTATAGGTTCATAGGTTCATAGGTTCATACTAGGCTATCTGCCCAAGGGCATTTATAAGCCTAGCCCATAGTTATGTGGCTTTCGCCACCCCTTTAGTTTGAATAAAAACTATGCCTATCATTTTTCTGTGCCTCTGTCAAGCAGTGACACTGAAGTAATCCCTGGGGTATATCTGCGATCTCCCATCCATTGGTCAAGATTCCTCTTGAACAAGGCCAGCGAGGTGCTCTGCCTCACATGTACCGGGATTTTGTTCCACAGCATAGGGAGTCTCTGGGTTATGAATCTGTCCCTCCAGCACGTTCTATTTATAACCGTGTCAAGGTTTAAGTCTCCCGCCCTTGTGTTTCTGAGGGATCTAGATTTTTGAGGTGAAGCATATTCATCAAATCTGGGTTTGACATGGCCTTATATGTCAGGCACAGGTCACCTCTGAGCAAGCGGTATGAGACTGAATAGAGCTGGAGTTCTTTCAGTCGGGCAGCATAAGACATATTTTTGAGACCCTTTATCCTTTTGGTGAGGAACTTTTGGGGCCTTTCAAGCTGCAGCAGGTGTCTGGTCAGATACATTCAACGGGCATTGTACTCAATCATAGGTCTAATGAGTGATGAGTACAGGGGGACGATGACCTCCCTTGATCTAGATGTAGAATCTCATTTCCCTCTTCTAAGTGTAAGTGTGTGTGTGTGTGTGTGTGTGTGTGTGTGTGTGTGTGTGTGTGTGCGTGCGTGCGTGCGTGCGTGTGTGTGTGTGTGTGTGTGTGTGTGTGTGTGTGTGTGCGTGAGTGCTTTACAAGTTTGATGGATTAATGACGATTTATTTTTGTCCTTCAGGCCAGCATGTTTTCTGATGTGATTTGTTGAAGCATCCTACTACAATCATAACACAATTTAAATTCTATTTTGCTTTTCTTTTCCTGTAGGGAGTAAAGACAGACATAATCAGCTGCATCCATGGTGCGAAAAGGAACAGGGAACAAGATACTCCTTCAGACTGCGGCACAGTGCCTCTTGTGTAAAGGTAGGGAGGGAACGAAGTAGTAATACATCGTAATCAGCTCAGCTGTATAACATGTAGCGTGTTAAGCACACCACTGTATTCTCCAAGGTTATCACTGCTTAACTGTTTTCAGTTTCTCAGTATTGTTTTTTTTTTTAGCCCTCATATTGTGCTTGATTTTCTGAAGTACCTCAAGTTTAGATTTATAAATATTCTCCCTCACTTTAAAATTATTTTATAAGTACTGAGATATGTGATATTAGACAGTCTACTTCATTATCGCACAGAATTTCTGTTGAAAAAAAGTGTATACTAGCAAAGTCACACACACTGCCGCAGCTGCTGAGCTCTTATCTATTTAAATTAAAAGAAGGCATGGTTTTTTATGTTGAAAGGAAAATGCAATGCTTGTTAGCAATTATTATGTATTTTTTCATAATGCATTTTGAAACTACCCAAGTGGGGCATACTTTTGTTAGGGACTGATGAGATTTTATTAACAGGATTCAAGTCAAACTCCTGATTAAATCCCAATTTGTCTAGTTTTATTTGAACTAGAGTCTTTTGTAAAGGTTCCAGAAATGTAAATTGCAGTTATGTACTATAACTTCACAACACCGTTGTCGCCTCACAGTAAGACGCTGTCGGGTTCGATTCTCAGCTAGAGCGTCTTCTGCGTGGAGACATGCGTGAATGGGTGTACCTTCGTTGAAGGTTGTGCATCAGGGCTGGTAACTCGGCACGTAAAAATCAACTATCAATCATTAGCGGACTGGAGTTCCGCTGTGGCAACCCCTTACCTGGAAAAGCTGAAAGACTCAACTCAACAACTATAACTTCACAACACAAAAGTAAACAAGTGTAATCTGCATTTGCTGGTTGCTAGAATATAAGAGCCCTCCAAACCACTGTTGTTTCATATTTCAGAATGATATTTTATAAACTGGTGATATTTCATACATTAGAAATAAACCAATATTGGATGGCTACTGTGGTGCAGAGGTTAGCATTGTCGCCTCACAGCAAGAGGTACTCCGGTTTGATCCTCAGCTGGGGTGCCTTCTGTGCGGAGTCTGCATGTCCTCCCTGTGGTCGCGTGGGTTTCCACCGGGTGCTCTGGTTTCCTCCCACATCCCAAAGACATGCTAAAGGTGGATTGGACACTCTAAATTGGCCCTAGGCATGACTGCATGTGTGTGTGTGCCTTCTGTGGAAGGTTGGGTGCCGGGCTGGCGACTCAACACTGTAAAACTCCACTGCCAATCATGAGCGGACATGTGATCCGCTGTGGTGACCCCTAACCGGGAATAAGCCGAAAGAAGAAGAAGAGATAAACCAATATTGTGTTGGTTGTTAGTAACTAATTGGCAAGTTTTGTATAACTTTGAAATATTTGTGCAGCAAACAATACATGGTGCATGGAGCGCAGGATTATGCTCCAAAATTGGAAAAAAGATAAACCTGTTATGAACTACTGCAGCACAAGACAAAACTATAATAGCACTTTCATAGGTGTTTAACTGTGGTGGTCCGATAAAAGGAAATGGATATTCCTTTTCTCCCTGATTATCTTTCCTCCTATGTCCATGGAATTTTACAGACATTAGAAGTCCATCCATCCCTTCTTCTACAACCCTTTCCCTGTTTTGGCACATGGGGTTGCAGTGTCACCTCAACAGTGACGATCATTTAGAGCCAAAGTTTATACTGCCAGGTGGTGAGCCCTGGCATGACTGTTCTTTCACACCACACACTCACATGCACATTCACACCTTTGCCAGTTTAGAGTGTCCAATTCCATCTATTGCATATCTTTGGAATGCGTTTGGGATCAGACCAACCAGAGGAAACCCATATGAACACAGGGAGGACATGCAGACTCCACTCAGAAGGCACTGCAGCTGAGAATCAAACCAGAGAACCTCCTGCTGTGAGGTGGCAACACTATCCATTGCACCACTGTTCCACAGAGCTTTGCTTTCAAGGTGAATTTTATTGGCATCCATGTCTCAAACACATAATAACATGATTACAATCGGAGACCCGATCATGACCCTCTTTGCTGATTACATTTCATTTTGTATCAGTAGTTGTCGACTATCTAATTTACTATCTCACAGTCTAACTATAGAATAAAAGTGTTTCTGTGTTGCTTATTGTGTTACCTTGTAAATAGGTAAGTCAGTAAATTAAACTAATTTAAGAGGAAAATCCAAATGCTGGTCCTGGATGAGACATTCAAATGGTAATATAATTGTTTTCTTGAAGGACTGTGTTCACCACCTTAATAGTTGTAGTCATACAAAGAGCTTGTAAGTAATCAGTTAAAATCATAAACGCCTTTAAATGACTACAGTTTTCTGGTAGTAATTATCCCTTTGCCGCTGAAGGAAAAAAAAGACAGACATTTACTTAGCTCACTCATAATACCAGAAGTACAGAAAGCCAGAACTCATTTTAATTATTCTAATGCAAGCTTGTGTGCTTCTTGGTACTGGTAGAAAGGACTAAAAAGATTGTCCAATCACTAGATGGACAGAAAAATAATAAAAAATAAAACTTGCCAAGCATTAAACCCCATTTCCAATGATCAATAAATATAGATTGCAGTCTTGGAGCATTTAAATAATTTCAAACTAGTCCGTTTTCCTGTGCACCAGATCACATGATTTTAATAATATAGCTTGTGTAAAAGATATAATTATGGTAAAAAAGAGTTGCACATATATAGTCAGAGAAACTGTGGATACTAGGCTACTGTCACAGTGGAAGTGTTTCATTTTGTAGAACAAGAGACTTGAGTTTAGCTACCAGTGTTGGAAAGTTGGAAGACAGACAATGGGGGAAAAGTTTGAAGTGGCTGCAGAGTTGCTATCCTTTCTTATGGGAAGGGAAGTTTTTTTTTTTTTTTTTTTTTGCTGTATGGATGTCCCCTAGAGGAGACAGTTGCATCACAACAGGTAGATGAATTCAAACAATGGGAGAAGGGAAGTCTGCAGATATTGACAGGAAGGTAGGTGCTGCCACATAAAAATGCATGCATACCTCCTGAGGTGAGCACTTGGAAATAAAGCCATACCTCCTGAGTAATGTCATCTGTATACCATACAGTCTTCAAGGACAAATAAGGATGAACCATAATAAAGAAACCTGTCGGTTACTATATGATGGAAGCTATCCATGTATCATTCCTGTCTATAAGAGAAGAGACAATAAAACCCCTTCGCAGTAGGAGTCCCCCTAATGATCAAAACAAGGGCGTCTTTAGAATAATTAAAAAAGACAGCCATAAATATAGAATTCCAATATGTGATATATAGAAAAAACAAATGAATGCCATGGACATTTGCAAGTACTGTGACAGATGAATAAAATAATTTGTAATTTTCTAGCACAGTAAGAACATCACAACATATCACAGCCTAGTCTTTCCAATATGACTTCATAATCACTTCACTTTTTCTGCTTTCCCTTAACATCATCCAGGTCAGCTTGAAACACCCATCTCTGCTGCTTCTTAAGGTCACTACAGAACAACTACAGGAAACAGGCGACACAGTCATGGGCATTTAACTAAATACATTGCATTTCATGCATGAAGGAAATCAGTGATACTGTTGTATGTGCATATCACTTAAATGAGAGTATTTATCTTGAATGACAACAAAAGTAGCTCACTGCACTAGAGAGACATTCTTCTGAATGTGCTAAATGTTAGCTTATTTGAGCTTGAAGGGTAAGGCTGTGCAGCAACAGATGGAATCTGGTGGAGCAGATGTTTGCTGTGAAAACAAGCTATCATTTTAATAAAAGAAAAATTAATAAATAGTTTGAAGAAAACTCAAAGGCAGTATTGTTTTTTTTTCTTTTTTCTTTTCTTCTATCTTTTCTCTTATTTGTCTTACAAAACAGTCAAGATGAGTTTGCATAAATAATGCTGGTTTTATGTTAACTAAGCTTCATTTAATAAACAAGGTAATAACTTATTAAAAGGTGACACAAGCTGATTTGGAAATTCTGAAATTATGTTTACAATCTTACTTGTTATGCAGTAAAAGTGTGTGTGTGTGTGTGTGTGTGTGTGTGTGTGTGTGTGTGTGTGTGTGTGTGTGTGTGTGTGTGTGTGTGTGTATGAGGATTAAGTGTGACAGACAACTGATCAACACTGTATATGGTGTGTGTGTACTATGTGTGTCTGTGTCTTGTGTATGTATGAGGATTACGTATGATAGACAACTGACCAACACTGTGTATGGTGTGTGCGTGTGTGTGGTGTGTGAGAAACAGGCTTAAGTTTGGTGCAGTACTGATTAACACTTTAATGTGCAATAATTTCTGTGTTTCTATGATTTTATTTTTAAAATATGAAACTGAGGCATCTCATTCAGTTCTGATTTTGCTATAAGTTTTAAGGCTTTAACAACTCTTACTTTTTAACAAAGGTGTTGTTTCGTCAATCACAAAATAGTTGCATCATAGTCATAGAGTCATATCTGTATATATCTATATATATATATATATATATATATATATATATATATGTGTGTGCATATATATCTATACATATCTGTACCTATGTGCATATATCTGCATGTAGCTCTCATATAGTTTGTCAATGGTCTGTTTTCACAAATGTTTTCCGTGCCTGGATATCTTATTGAATGTATGTGTTAAAGATTGCTGTGTTATCCAAATGTTGCACTGTGTTTGTTCTGTTATCCAAACACTGCAGTTGATGAATGGACTAAGAGAGGGATTGGCATAATAGTTAAGGTATTTACCTTACAAACACAAACTACAAAGTTTGATTCTCACCTTTAAAGAAAATTGGCTAAGCTTAAAATAGTCTACAAGGACATGGACTTATAAAATGCATTGAGGTAAGTGTGCATTTGTGACGTTAATGCTGCAGCTTTGAATTTTACCCATGGTTTCTGCATTAGGGGTCAAGCATGAGTGTGCAAGTGTCTGCAGGTTAGGATTACAGTGAGAACTGGGTGAGCAGATAGATTTAGTGCTGTGGGAGTGTTTGCAGATTAGGGTTAGAGCAACGGTTAGGGAAAGGGAAAAATTTAGCATTGAGCATGTGTGTTGATGTATCCGATATGTATTTGAGTGTCTTGTGTAGTGTTAGTGGTCAGCTTAGGGTTAGTAGGCGGGGCAGAGTTAGAGTTAGAGATAGCATGCATTATTAAGGTAGTGCGGCCTCCTGCACCACTTTAGTAATGTGTGCTATCTTAAAAAAACATTTCCACAATGCTACCACTATTCAGACAAATGTATTGATTTTTTGTTATACGATAACAGAAGGAAACTGTTTTCATTTTGCAATCTTCATGGTTTTCGTTGTGTTGTGCTTTTGGTAAGTGTTTTCTGATATTCCAGGGTTGATGCTTTGTCTTTCAATATTTGTGCATTTTGTGTGTGTGTGTGTGTGTGTGTGTGTGTGTGTGTGTGTGTGTGTGTGTGTGTGTGTGTGTGTGTGTGTGTGTGTGTGTGTCTCTGTGCGTGTAATATTATATTTCAGGGTCTGTTGTGGGATAAGTCAAATATATTGCACTCTAGTATTCATGAAGTCTCTTCATGACTCCTAATCAAGTTTCCTAATCTTACAGTGGAAAATAATTTTTCGGACGCACAAACCAGACCCCTGTGTTTATTTATTAGGTTTGTGTGTATGTGTCTTTTCATGGTAGAGTAGTGTTTCTCATTGACATCAGTTAGCTATGTTAATTTCATAAGCTTCTGCTTAATAAGACTTTTAGTGATTTTTATGAATGACCTGTCTTGCTAGTGTTTTTCTCCTGTACAAACTGAGGGTAAATTTCAATTATTCCTTTTGGGTAATCACAGTTATCTCGTTGAAGTATTTTAACAATTTACTGAGGGTTGTTTTACAAATTGTTAGTTTAATAGGTAGTTACTTTTCTTAGTGTATTTTTCAGTATATTTGATAGAATCATATCCCTCTTTCCTGGTAATGCCATTTTCTGATTTGGCTAGGAGTTGTTTATATTTTACTTTGCATTTTATTCAGCTAACTTTTGTTCCCTCACAGGAATGATTTCAATTTAAAGTGGGTTGATTTAGGTGGCAGTGTTGTTTTTGGAGAACATGTAAGTGAATTTTGTGCCTGAAGTGTGTAAAATTATTTATTTATCTATTTATTTAATTTTTGCATTGTAGTGAATGGCGAATACACCCCAGATTTCATGTATTATTATTTGCATTGTTCATTTTGTTAAAGTAAATTGTTTTTTTTTTGTGGGTTGTGTTTTTGTGGTGTGTTAATGCTTGTGTTTTGTGTATATGTTGTGTAAACTTTTACTTTAGTTTTTTTTAGATAGTGGAGTCAATAGTTTGGATTTAGAGGAATTTTATTAGCTTTAATGATACATGAAGGGTGCAGCAGCAAAACTGTTAATGATGAACCAAAAATATATACAAATGCTTATTATATTTCAAAAATGCAGGTAATTCTAGTAGGCAAAAATTATCTACATATTATTCCAGATATATGCATGTCTTTGTCATACCATTTATCTATAGATGACTGTTAAAATACATAGTTATACATATTTCTCTCTCTCTCTCTCTCTCTATATATATAGATATACATATATATATATATATATATATATATATATATATATATATATATATGGATCTACTTCAAAACATCGCATTACCAGAATGTTGAATTGCACATCAGGACAATAAAATTGAAAGATCAAAACACAGAAACTTTATATGATTGAGTTTTACATTACCGAATCTCATAACATTAAAAGCTAAGCTGGGCGGAATGATAGATTTGCTCATTTCCTTAACGCAGGGGTTGTGAGGGGTGCACCACCCATACAAAAATGCAAAATAAAAAAAAAATGTTAAAGCTAATCTGCTGAATAACAGCAGATATACATGCGACCACTAGATGCTTAGTTACTGTAACAGTCTTTCTTTAGTTTTACATTTCTTTCTATGTTACAGATAAGAGTTTTGATAAAAAGCACTTTTTTGGTTTTTTGTGTTTTTTTTTTTTTTGGTTTTAGATAACGTAGTCCCATAGAAGGTTACTGCAGCTCCTGGAACATTAAAGGAAATGTGTGCCATGTTGGTTATGTAAATTGTAAGAATTTAAAGGGATAGAAGCCTATGTAAAAAGTTGCTGTTTACTTGAGTATTCCATAAAGTAAATCTCGAGCATGTAAAGTTTCAGTGGTGTGATCTTTTGATTTTCTGGTCTTGATGTTGTGCCATTCGACATTCTGGTAATGCAATGTTTTGAAGATATCTGTATATATATATATATATATATATATATATATATATATATATATATATATGGATATGTGTCAAAAAGTTGATTTATCAGAATGTTGATGTTTAAATGATTGAGACTGGTTATTCAAATCCACAAAATCTTGATGGGTCGAACAATGAAAGCTCACAAAATCAGAAACATGCTGTTTTACAGTGGGGAGGGAAGGAAGCAGCCTTGCACCTTCCTGACATGCCCTACTCAATATGCATACCAATTCTGACATCACACTACAGTTGAGAAAGGGCAAAATCCCAATCTCTGTTCTACCATGTTCTCGCCAACCACCTACCGCCACTTTTCTTTGTTGTGTGGTTTTGTATTCTAGCTCACTGGTAATATAAACATCAACATTTTGGTAAGTTGACCTTCTGATGTAGACCACACACACACACACACACACACACACACACACACACACACACATATATATATATATATATATATATATATATATATATATATGTGTGTGTGTGTGTGTGTGTGTGAGAGTATGAATATTCTTTGTCTTTGTGTTAAGTATGCATGCCATCTCCTTCAGAATAACAAGGCCATGTAGTAGAGCTGGTATGTGTAGTTGGAGTATAAAACTAGCTTGGGGTTCATTTCCTGTTTTAAAAGGGGCACAAGTGTGGTCTGGTCAGTGGTTTACAACATTATTGTCTACCCATACGATCATGCCATCCTTAATGCTACACTTCCATTACTATCAGCTATTAAACACTGCAGTTATCCGCCTGCTTAGCCTTCCTGATTAAAACCCCTCACCCCCTGCAGACAATATCAGAATAGCAGTATATAGACAGGTTAAGACATATGTGTCAGATAGCAGGGGAAGTGTTTAGAATGGGATTTGGTTTGGCAGTCCACTCAGCTGAATGGGCTTAGTCCATAAAATGTTGGTATTTATTTCCTGTCTCATATCATAAGATACCACTGTAACAGTAGCATTCTCAGTGGTTGTGCAGCAACAGCAGCCTTTAGGATATCCAGCACTGTACTGCAAAAATCACAGTGCTTAACTCTTAAGCTGCTTTATTCATTCTAATTCCAAAAAAATGATTCTAAATATTCAGAACCATGTCCAAATATCTAAACATATGAATAAATGTGAGCTGTATGTAACACTTATCTGCCATGTTTTACATGGTGAAAAAATGTAAAACTAGTGTATGAAAGTAAAACACCCATTACATTCTATAGCTTATACAAATCTCTTCTACAGCAATGTGACCATGTGCAATTCAGAAACTTGCTAGCCACAATGCTGAAAGACCTTGTTTTCTGCTAATTTGCATGTTTTTTGAATCTCAGTTACCATCACGATGTGCAGATTATGGCTGACCTGCACGTCACAGTTGTAACCTGCTGCTCATGTAGGCAGTGGCATTCCCCGCAGTCATTTACTCACACACACTAGTACACAAGCACAAAAGAACACACACACACACACACACACACACACACACACACACACACACACACACACACACGCACCACATTCCCAGTACCTGTCCCTACCCTATCTAACCTCCCATGCTTCCCCCCTCACACCTGTAATACTTTAGTGCCATTACAGCATGTATGTATTAGGCCATGGTGGTCTAATGTATCCTCCCACCTCCTGATCTGTGTTATTATGTTAGTGCCAGTACAGTACTCAAGAGAATCATTGTAGGTGTTTATTGTATCCCTGCACCCCCTGATCCCCTGTACAATGTCAGAGCTGGCACAGCACTCTAGAGAATCATGCCTGGTGTATAGTATATCCCCTCACCCTCTGATCCCCTTAGCATGCCTGTGCCATTATGGCATTTCATGGCATTTCACTTAATCCCTGGTATCCAGTGGTTCCACCCATCCCCCGATCCCTGTAGCAGCATTGGTGCCATCACAGCACTTAAAGAGTTCCCTGGTGGTGGTGGTTCCTCCTGCGATCCCATAGTAATGTTGGTGCCAGTGCATCACTTAAAGTATTTGGCGCTCCCCCATCAATATTGCAACATTGGTGCTGGTACAGTACTTTTAAGATGAATCCCTGATGGTCTAGCATATCATTCTTTACGCATTCCAACATCCTGAACTGTATAGCTGTCATTGTGCAGTTCTGATTGTTACTGCTGCTTTGCAAACTGTATGTGAAATGCTATTGTAAGCAGAACTGTGCAATTACTATTGCATGCTTTATGAGGTTAGTTTGTAGGTGTTGTGTGGAAAACTTGATATGAAGATACACGGAGATAATTTTATATATAGATATATATATATATATATATATATATATATATATATATGGGTCTACCTGATAACACCGACACGTCAAAACACCGACAAGGAAATAAAAGACACAACAAAACCGAAAGTTCAAAAACACGAAACTTCACATGCCCGACAAACCACAATCCCGGCAATCAACAAAACAAATAACTTTACCGAAAAACGCACACACAACACAAGCACACCAAAAACCTTACAAACCTACACTAAACCTTACATACACAACTATATATGCACTAACCTTAACCCAAACCCTAACCCTAAGGTCCGTCACTATCGCACAGTTACCTTACCCGCACCCTAACCCTAACTCATTTAACCCACCCCTAAAGCTAAAGTCCGTCACTATTGCACACTTACCTCACCCGCACCCTACCCTAATGGCCATCACTATCACACACTTACCTTACCTACACCCTGACCCTAACGTCCGTCCATATCGCACACTTACCTTAACATGTCAGTGTTCTCAGCATTGGGATTCTCAACTGTCGGTCTCCTCTGTTGTCGATCTTCCGGTGTCGGTTATCTCGCTGTCGGTCATTTGCAGTTTTATACATATATATATATATATATATATATATATATATATATATATATATATATATATTCATATATATTCTCTTTATAATCCTGAAAAACTGAAATATCGAATTTCAGTATCTTGAGACTATAAAGCCAAAAACTCACAAACTCAAAACCCCAAAACCGCAAAATTTAAAACCACGAACGACGCAAAAACAATACACCACACAAATACATCGACCTCCCAACACTACAACAAACCAAACCAACACACATGAACACAACAAAACTAACACACACACCCTTGCTGTAAGTGGGTGGGAGCCTCCACACACACCCTACTTATATATGCTAACTCCGAGGTCATGCTAAAAAACGGAAGACAGCAAACCCACTACCACACATTCTACACCCCCCTTACACAAACACATATCGCATACATACAAACATGGCCACTCTCAACACTTACACACTCACACTCTTACCTACCTACCCTAACTCACACCTAAAACTCCCCAGCACACTCACACTCAAGCACTCCCCAAAACCGGTAAAAACATTACACTTACCAAATGTGCCATCATCACTGCAGGTTCGAGATTTCCACATTCAACATTCTGAAGATTTGCACAACTTCACATTCGACACTTTGTTCTCGAGATACTGCAGTTCGATATTTCAGTATTTCAAGATTCCAAAGTGAATCCATAAATATATATATATATATATATATATATATATATATATATATATATATATATATATATATATATATATATATATATATATATGTGTATATATATATATATATATATATATATATATATATATATATATATATATATATATGTTGTGTCTTTCAGGCTTATCCCGGTTAGGGGTCGCCACAGCGGAACTCCGGTCCGCTAATGTTTGGTAGGAATTTTTGCATGCTGAGTTACCAGCCCTGACGCAAAACCTTCAACGAAGGTGCGCCCATTCACGCATGCCTCCACACAGAAAACGCTCGAACTGAGAATCGAATATGACAACATCTTACTGTGAGGCGACAACGCTACCGCAGCACCACTACTGCAGTATATATATATATATATATATATATATATATATATATATATATATATATATATATATATAATATCAATTTCATCACATTTTAACATGTTCATATCATGTTTTCAGTTTGCCATTTATAAGCACATAGCTCTTTAAGTGTACAAACGTTATTGTACAATGCTGTCGCAAAATGTATCTGATTAAGAAACAGTATTTCCAGATAGAATGGTGCAGTGCAGTGTCCACTGTGTGGTCCACATGATGGAAAATTACAGCAGGTGTGCTGAAATTTGATGAAAAAAATATTAAGAAACAGTGACATTATAATGTTATAGTTAGTTGATTTCTTAGATTAATATTAAAAATGACTTTTCAGCATTTAGTAAGAAGCTGAAGAACATTATCTCCCATACCTTTCAGTTGAACACATACTAGCTATTTTTTCACGATTTCTTCCTTGTTTCTTGTTAACAGTGGTGAAATGGAAACTCAGTTCAGGCATGATCCCTCTTTCATTGACCTACTTTACTTTCAGAGAAAATTTACATTGAGTTGCAGACCTGTGAAATGTATACAGTTAACATGCAAAAATCGTCTCGCTCTCCTTAAAACCCTGTCTGATAGTCATTAGTTTTTACGTTATCTTTCTTATTTTATTATTTGAGTCCTGTAAGTAAGAGACAATACATCTCAACCAACATTACTTACACGGACAGTTAAACTACAACAAGTAAAATATGATGAGCACGTAATGACAGACTAAATGAAAAGACCATATTTGCAATGTGCACGGAGCAAGAAAAGATAGAATTAAGGAAACAAGATTCTATTTGCAATGTACTAGACAATGTAGCACGTTGTATTTTGGGAAGTTTAAGAAATCCTGAATTTTTAGCAGGTAATTGATTATCAGACTTTAACAACTAATGGTGAACAGAAGTAGATGAACATGATTATCCATTATCTAGGAAGTACTGTGGATATAAAAAGTGTACACACCCCTTTTAAAATGCCAGGTTTTTATGATATAAAATAATGAGACCACAGTAAATCATTTCAAAACTTTTCCCACCTTTAATGTGACCTATAACCTGTACAGTTCAATTGAAAAACAAACAAACCTGTTAGGGGAAATAATATAAAAAATAAAAAATGTACAATAAGCTGGTTGCTTAAGTGTGCACACCCTTAAACTAATACTTTGTTGAAGCACCTTTTGATTTAATTACAGCATTCAGTCTTCTTGGGTACACACCTGCCATCAATTAAAGAGAGTCTGATTAGCCCCAAATAAAGTTCAGCTGTCCTAGTAGGATTTTCCTGACATTTACTCAGTTGTCTGCTGCAGCAAAAGTCATGGTTTGCAGAGAGTTTACAAAGCATTAAAGGGATCGCATTGTTGAAAGGTATCAGTAAGGTGAAGGGTACAAAAACATTTCCACAGCATTGGATATACCATGGAACACAGTGAAGACAGTCATCAAAAAGTGGAGAAAATATGGGACAACAGTGATGTTGCAAAGAACTGGACGTCCCTCCAAAATTGAAAAGACAAGATGAAAACGGGTCAGGGAGGCTTCCAAGAGATCAACAGCAACACTGAAAGAGCTGCAGGAATTTCTGGCAAGTACTGGTTGTGTACTATATGTGGCAACAATTTCCCGTATTCTGCATATGTCTGGACTCTGCGGTAGGGTTGCAAAACGGAAGCCTTTTCTTACGAACAAAAATATCCAGGCTCAGTTAAAATTCGCAAAACAATACTTCATGTCCCCCAAAAGCATGTGGGAAAATTTGTTATGGTCTGATGAGACCAAGGTTGAAATTTTTGCCCACAATTCCAAAAGGTACGTTTGGCGCAAAAACAACACTTCACATCACCAAAAGAACACCATCCACATGGTGAAGCATGGTGGTGGCAGTATCATGCTTTCGGTTTGTTTTCCTTCAGCTGGAACTGGGGCTTTAGTCAAGGTGGAAGGAATTATGAACAGTTCCAAATACCAGTCACTTTTGGCCCAAAACCTTCAGGCATCTACTAGAAAGCTGAAGATGAAGAGGAATTTCACCTTTCAAAATGACAATGACCCCAAGCATACATCCAAATCAACAAAAAAGTGGCTTCACCAAAGAAAATTCAAGTTTTGGAATGGCCCAGACAGAACCCAGACCTAAATCCAATAGAAAATATGGGGGGGTGACCTGAAGGGTGCTGTGCACAAGAGATCCCCTTCAATCTGACAGATTTGAAGCGCTTTTGCAAGGAAGAGTGGGCAAATATTGCCAAGTCAGTATGTGCCATGCTGATAGACTCCTTCCCAAGAAGACTGAATGTTGTAACTAAATCAAAAGGTGCTTCAACAAAGTATTATTTTAAGGATGTGCACACTTATGCAATCAGCTTATTTTACCCTTTTTATTTTTTATATTTTCCCCTAACAAATCTGTTTGTTTTTCAATTGAATTGTACAGGCTGTAGGTTACATTAAAGGTGGGAAAAGTTTTGAAATAATTTATTGTGGTCTCATTTTTTAAATCACAAAAACCTGTCATTTTAACAGGGGTGTGTACACTTTTTATATCCACTGTATGTGCTGGCTGCTTCTTTGGTGAGATGTTGTTAACCTGTAGACCTTTTTAAAAGTAGGCTCCGTCTGTTCTCTCCTTACCTCTGTTGGGAGGGAACTCCATTCTGCAGAGCTACAATTAGTTAAAACTTGTTCACCTGTGGCACTATTGAAATGGTGACAAAACAGGGTGATTGAATCCCCACTGTTGTCTCTAAAGGAATCATTTGGATTTGTAATAAGATATTTTGGTCTAAGCGTAGGGCAATAGCCTTGATTCATTTTTTTGTAAAAAAGGTATTGAATAGTATGGTGGTTCTCTTGTTCACTTGTAACCAGTTCAAGTTTTTCAAAAGGTGGCAACGGTGCTTCCAGGCATTTGCTAATAGGAAGAATCTGCAGATTTGACATTTGGCGGTTTGCATTTTCTGAGTGCCTGAGGGGGAGTGGATGGTTAATAGTGGCAGCCCATATTCAGTTTTTGAGATAAGGATATTTATTGCTAATGTCTGATGAGCATAAGTCAAGGTAGGAGAATTTGTAGCATAATTTTAGTTGGATAAATGTCCTGTTGACCATCCTGTCAACATGTTTAATGAAGGATAAGGATAAAGTCTAAAGTGATGCCAAGATATCTTTGAAAATGTTAGGAAAAGAGTTATTATTTTTTGTCTTTTATTTTTTAATGGAAGGAGAACTGGAAGTTTTTGGGAGTGAAGAAAAAAATAAATAAAAAATACCACCGCCAAATGTGGTACGGACTCAAGTTTTAGTAAAACTTTTTCAGAAGCCCATCACGAAAATTGGGTGAAAGCGCTTAGTCTGTTACATTTGTTTTATTAAAACTTGAGTCCTTTCCTTGTTTGGCGGTGGTATCTTTTATTTATTTTTTCATTACTTAGTTGTTTACACTCTTTTGAGTGTTTTTAACAAAGTTTTTGGGAGTGGACTATAATGTTGCATTTGTTTGGGCTAACAAGGAGCTTATTATTGTCTACCCTGGTCCATAATTGGGGAAATGAAGTCTGTAGTTTATGTTAGGGTAGTTGGAGGCAAGGAGAAGTATGTCATCGGCATACATTATGATGTTAAGATTTGTCAGGTCATGTGTTATGTCACTGATGAAAAGTAAAAATAGTAGGAGGCCAAGGACGGAACTTTGAGGGACCCAGTATTTAGGGTTCTACTGTCTGAAAGAGATTTATTAGCATGACTTGGGAAAGTTCCATTTTCTAGGTAACATTTAAACTACTAAAGAGTGTATGTTCCAAAATCATGTTTTGTTAGATTGTTAAGTAGAAGGGAGTGTTTCAAAAGCTCTTATATCAACAAACAGTCTTCTTGTTATCTTGTTCTCATTCATGTTATTAAAGATGATGTAAGTTAAGGTGTAGAGAGCAGTCATAATGCCAAATGAGTTACGCTGAGCATTGCAAAGTAGACCATACGTATTTATGTGTTCAGACAGTTGTTTGTAGACTGCCTTTCAAATATTTTTGTTACTGGGCATAAATTTGATGTGGATCCATCAGAGCCATCACTGGCTTATCTATTGCCCTTTTCTGGACCCTAAGAATTGTACCCCCCCCCCCCAGCTGTACAATTGAAGAGCCAAAAAAAGAAAGGACTTACTGGTGCATCAGCTTCTACAGCACCCAATACCCACCTTCAACAAACGCCCCCCCCCCCCCCGGCCGGTGAAGAGCAAAAAGAAAAAGACTTTGACTGATAGTGCATTTACCTCTACAGTAGCTAGCCCAAGCCCTCCAGCTGTTCCCATGAACAGCATACAGAAAAAACGGACTTTGGCTGACTGTATAAAGCTGATTGGAGCATTGGTTTCTATAGCAAACAATAAATTCCTTCCAGTTTTTGGAATGAAAATAAAAAATAAAAAAAGAAAGAAAGAAAGGACTTCAGCTGATTATAAAAACACGATCAATACATCAGCTTCTACAGCACCTAATTTAAATGTGCCCCAGCTCTTCAAGTGAAAAGCAAAAAGAGAAAAAAAAGAAAAAGAAAAGAAAGAAAGAAAGAAAGAAAGGACTCTGGCTGACTGCAGAGAGCCAGGAGAAGTAATACTGTAGATTGCAGTTTATTGAGTAAACCTGTGCTTTTACAAATGTGCCCTCCCCTTTGCATAGATCCCCACTTCTTAACCCAAGAATCAGTGACAAAGCCACAGATACTGAAGGACAAAGACCCAAAGTCAGGAACCTACAATAAAATACATCTTCTGATTAATAAATAGTAAATAAACAAACAAATAAAGAGAAAACTACATTGGGACATTTTACTGTATTTGACACATTACCTTATTTTATCACTTGCATGCCTTTTAGACCATACTGAAACATTTTCCAGTGTATGCGTTGTATTTATATTGTTTAAATAATGTAGATACTTGATGCTAAAATGGCTTTTTTGAGCTGGAGTTTTGTTTTGTTTTGCACCAGTAAGAATTTTTATTTGTTGTTATTCATCTCATCAGAGCTGCAGTGTTGTTTTAAGTTGTGCGGACATCATACAATACACAGATGGATATAAATTAAAAAATTAGTAACATGTATTTAGTCATTGCATTGACAGTGAAAACACTTTGTATATTTGATGCTGTAGATGTTCTTCGTGTTTCACTGTTGCAGTCATTACATTTGGGTAATCTGCTGGCAGGTTGCCTTCAGTCGGCCTGAATTCCAAAGTCTTGGGTCCTGCGTCGGTTGCTGTCCAGAAGGCCTAGTACTAGAAAATCTTATGCTGATAAATGGAAGAGATTCTGTGCTTGGAATCAAACACAAGGAACTGATACAGCAGAACCAAATATTCCTCAGATATTACAATACTTGACTGAGATGCTTGACAAGGGCCTATCTTTCTCATCAATTATAATCCATGCCTCTGCTATTTCGGCTCATTACAATACAGAGCCACCAATCTTTTCTCATCCTTTACTAAAGCAGTATCTTAGAGGAGCCAAAAATTTAAGACCTCCTAGATTGGAAGATCACCAATACCTGCATGGGACCTTAATTATGTGTTGGAAAAGCTCACCCAGCCTCCATTTGAACCAGCTGCTACTGCTGATATAAAGTTCTTATAATGGAAAACAGCTGTGCTACTAGCAATTACTTCAGCAAGAAGAGTCTCAGAGCTACAGGCCCTAATGGCCATGGAGCCTTTTATCTTATTTTACCCAGACAGGGTGTCTCTGAGGACAAATCCTTCATTTATACCTAAGGTGGTTTCCAGTGTGGCCCTTAACCAAACTATTCATCTGCCAACCTTTTATCCAAATCCGCAGAACTAGGGGGAGAGAATTCTGAATTCCTTGGACGTACACAGGCAGCTAAGATTCTACTTGAGCAGGACTAAAGCTCTAAGAAACACTGAGCAATTACTAGTGGCATATGCCGCAGGATCAGAAGGAAAGGCTATTTCAAAGCAGACTATTTCAAAGTGGATAAGCCACTGCATTTGTTTCTGCTACTTACACCATGACAAACCTGTGCCCAAGGGCATTAGGCCTCATTCCAACAGAGCTGCAGCTACTTCAGCAGCCTTTCTCAGAGGAGTACCAACCAAAGACATTCTAGAGGCTGCTACTTGGAGTTCTGTTCAGACCTTTACAAAGCATTATCATTTGCCTCTCTATTTTAAATCCACGGCAGGCTTTGCCACTGCAGTTCTGCAGGGCCTTATAGCCACACCTAATGCTGTTTAGCTCCAGCCTCCCATCCATAGCTTTGGGATTCTACCCAAATGTAATGACTGCAACAGTGAAACAATCAGAACATAGTACAGTTGTGTACACTTACCATAAATGTAGATGTTCGAGTGTATTCACTGTTGCAGTCCAGGTTACCCGCCCTCCATCCCCCTTTCTTTTTGGAGTTTATCTTTCCTTCTCTATCTTCTACAACCTATATGGTGTATTTGCTTGTAGAGGAAGGTAAAGTTTGTATTGATGCATGTATATATAGTTTTTTATATATATATATATATATATATATATTTTTTTTTTTTGTTTTGCTACATTTTTGGGGGCACCTGACATCTGGGGCAGGAAAAACTAAAGAAAATGGCATTGGCTGCTTGTTTTATACCCCTGACGACCTGACGTCATGGAAGAGGAGACAGCATCTGATGCAGGACCCAAGATTTTGGAATTCAGGCCGACTGAGGGCAACCTGCCAGCAGATTACCCAAATGTAATGACTGCAACAGTGAATACACTCGAATATCTACATTTATGGTAAGTGTACACAACTGTACTATACATATTTTTGATGTTGTGTTTTACTGATGTGCAGTTTTAAGAATTTTTGATACAGTTCAATATTCTACTTCTTCTGAGCAGATAGTTTTGTAAAGCTGAAATCTGTATTTGACAGACTGTCTGTGCCAGTATCTGTGGTTATCCACAATAATTCTTAGTTTGTCAGAAATCTTCTTTAGAGTTTCTTTTCATTAACTGTCTATTTCCACATACTTTCTAATACACACTTTTGGAGCACTAACTCGAAAGTAAACTCTTTTTTGTGTTTTCATATTTAGGATTTGATAAAGGACTGACAAAGCTGTTGGGCAGTGATAGCAAAGTAGACCATGCTAACCATATTATGATGGAATTATACACTAGTAGCCATAGCCCCTTGGTACTATATATATTACATTATTTTAAATGCAAAATACTGTTGTATACATTTCTTGCATAGGTTCTAGCAAGGAGGTAGAAATATAACATGGATAAAACATAAGGCATGGATTTTAGCAGGGCCAGGAACATAACTTTGCCACCTAAGAATTCTGTCACTTGTATTCCTTATTTACACAACTAAAGCAGTGTAAGAATTATGAATATATATTTTATCAGCTGAGAGCTGCATCCAAGCAGCTTACATTAAACTTGCAGTGCCACAGTATCTGTGTTTAGAATAAATTCAAAGTCAAAGAAAACGTTATTGTTATTCAGAACTACACAGCAGTGTAGCTTAACAAAATTACAAAGCTTCGTTCTCAATGCAGGAAACAGTTGCACATACAGACAAAGAAAAATTAATACAATATCACAGTAGACATTTAATAAGTAGCAATTTGTAAGTAAAGTAGGACAGAAGTCACCCACACCCATCCCAGAACAGGAGACAAGGAAGACAAGGAACAATATCAAGGTAATATTGTCAAAGTAAAATTGAAACAATAGCAAATAAACATACACATGTTAACATCATCGTGTGAAGATGCAATGTGGCACACACACAGACTTAGAGGCAAGAAGCACTACTGTGGGCAACAGGTAGCATCAAAAGAAACAGACCATATTTTTTTTCTGGGTCAGTTAACTTGTTTGTTTATTTATTTATTGGCCAACAAGCTTAACGATTAAGATGTCTGTTGTGAATTGCATTTTTATTTAGGTATAGAGATTTTACTGGAGAAAGGCTATGACTCATCACTGATGAAGTCATTACTTGTTGCCTAGGAACATCTAGAGTACCCAGTTTCTGTATGACCAGAAGCTAGTGATATCTCAGCTGTAACACAGGGATATTGGCCTGTCTGGAATTGATTCAGATTATCCTGAAAGCCAGTAGTCTCGCTAACCATTTTGGAAATAGGAAAGAAATCATTTATGAAAAATCTCCTGCCAAGTTGTGAGACAGGAAAAACTATATTGACTGTAGAGACAGGAACCTTAAGATGGCAGAATGTTAGACACAAAAGGAAAACAGAAGAACAGCTTTAATGCATTTCTCAACTCATTTCCCTTGCTGTGGTTGATGGGTATATGCCCATTTACCAAGACTGATCATACTTCATTTTGTCTTGATTGGACTGTCATAATGACAGTTTGGCAACCAGAGCAGCGTATTTAATTAAAGTTACACTTTTTGTGGTTTTGAGCATAGCTCCTCCCCTTTCTAGTTGGCCACCCCCCCTTTCCATTGATCCCACCCATTCATCTGCCTCCTGCAGCCCCCCTTTGATTTGAAGTCACCAGCAGTAAAAATTATTTTTTTTCAAACGTATGTTGCAGATCTGATCAGTCAAATAAAACAGCAAAGTAATTTTTTCTGAGGGGCTTTGACCTTCAAACTCTTGACCCTACATAATCAAGTCTGAGGTTACAGTAACACAAAGAAAATAACAAATTCCAAACTGCAGCAGACACTGAATGACCAGGATTTAGTTTTTATCACTAAAATCCCTTTTTTGTAAGCTTTGTTCACAGACAGATGAAACAAAAACTCAGTTTTACCCAAGCAAATGACAGATGGCTGATAGGTGTAACACAGGTTGCATAAAGGCATTCTACGTAAAGTAGAGTTTGTTCTTTCAGATTATGATAACATGGACTATTGAGCAACTGGTGATGATACTGATCAAACGGTAAACCTTTTACTTTCTGAGCAACTGTCAGGAGGTATTGATTGTGAAATGTCTATCTTTAACATAGAGTGAGATTTTGTTTGTCTTTTCCTGAACATCTTCTTCATAGTGTTCATCAATAAGATAATGAAAACCTTCAAAAGCTATTACTTGGATTTCTGTTAGTGCTTTTGTTAAAGATTAACTACAGTGTAATTTAACTTTTTGGAAAATGTTGGTAATGTTATCTTTTGTTTAATTGTTTGCATTAAAGAGGTACAAATAAATGTGTTTATATTATGTATGTGAGTAGTCAAAATGAGGATGTAAACTCTTACACGGTGTAGTGTATTGAGTGGAACTTGAGTCAGAAGCATTTCTGTTTTCTTGGTGAGGAGTACTACTGTGTGTTATCGTTGTGCGTGACGGGTGCTACTATGTGTTATTGTTGTGTGTGAGGAGTACTATTGTGTGTTATCAGTGTGTATGAGGAGTACTACTGTGTGTTATCGTTGTGTGTGAGGAGTACTATTGTGTGTTATCACTGTGTGTGAGGAGTACTACTGTGTGTTATCGTTGTGTGTGAGGAGTTCTACTGTGTGTTATCATTGTGTGTGAGGAGTACTACTGTGTGTTATCATTGTGTGTGAGGAGTACTACTGTGTGTTATCGTGCGTAAGGAGTACTACTGTGTGTTATCATTGTGCGTGAGGAGTACTACTGTGTCTTATCATTGTGTGTGAGGAATACTACTGTGTATTATTGTTGTGCGTGAGGAGTACTACTGTGTGTTATCATTGTGTGTGAGGAGTACTACTGTGTGTTATCATTGTGTGTGAGGAGTAATACTGTGTGTTGTTGTGTGTGATGAGTACTACTGTGTGTTATCATTGTGTGTGAGGAGTACTACTGTGTGTTATCATTGTGTGTGAGGAGTACTACTGTGTGTTACCATTGTGTGTGAGGAGTACTAATGTGTGTTATCGTTGTATGTGAGGAACACTACTGTGTGTTATTGTTGTGTGTGAGGAGTACTACTGTGTATTGGTATGCATGAGGAGTACTACTGTGTTTTGTCATTTTACTTTAGTACACTGCTGGTGGTGGTGGTGGTGGTGCAATGTACCAGATATTTTAAAGTCTTCTTGTCCTGTTCTTAGGTAAAACAGAAAAGGAGTGTTGTTGCATATTATTTTTTTTAATACTATTTCCAATTTTAGACAGTATTCCAGCCTGAGTGCCACACAGTGGCATAGTAGATGACGTTGTCACCTCACACCAAAAAGTTCTCTGGTTTGATTCTTGACTGGGGTGCCTTCAGTGCGCAATCTGCATGCCCCCCGTTTTTTCATGTGGGTTCCCTCTGGGTGCTTCTGTTTCCTCCCGCATTTGAAAAGCATGCAGCAGATGCATTGGACACTCTACACTGGCAATAGGTCTGAGTGTGTGTGGTGTGGAAGAGCTGCCATCGCAGGGCTAACCACATGGCAGTGTACACCTTGGCTGTAAATGATTGTCAATGTTGAAATGATGCCCTCATTTCCATGTGGAAAATGGGAAAAAGGAGGTTGTGGATAGATTCCAGTCTGAAAATAACCTTTAACCTGTTTTATGTTACCTCCTATTAGTGACTTTTAGAATTGTGCTGGTTAACTGGAGGAAAGTTAATTAGGTGCATTTTTATGTAAAGTTTCAACAGTAATTTTTCTTAGTTTAGTGAGAACAAGTCAAAGGAGAAAACAAAGCATGTTTTTCAAGTCACAGAGCAGACCACAGCAGTGCAGAGAATCACCAGTTTTGTAAAGGGAGCAAGTAAGTAGGTCATGCTACGGGGAACATGGGTGAATAGCTGTGACCAAGCAGTTCCATGGTGAGAGCAGCTGAGATATCACTGACACACCTGAACAGAAGGTCAATAATATCTACTGTGTGGATCGATATTTTTACAAGGCAGCTTATGATCACCTTTCTGTTTATTTGCAAATCCATTTATTAGTCAAAGCCAAAATCCCTTCTTTAATGCAGGGGGCATTCTATTTGTTAAAAAGAAGTTCTGTACTTACCATAACACCACCATCTGTGTACATTGCAAAAGCTTGTGGTAACCCAGAACTCCTGAGCTTCTCCCTTACTTGCAATGAAGCAACCCCAAGTACCTCAGATCTTGTTTGCTGACTTTAACAGAAAGAGAATTTATGTATATATATATATATATATATATATATATATATATATATATACACACACACACACACACACACACACACACACACACACACACACACACACACACACACATTATTAATATGGGTCTATTGCAAATGGTCGAATTCCCACAATCTCAAACTTCATATGGCCGACCCCATATGATCGAGTTTGTGAAAGCTCGACCGGACTGCATGGAGATCTGCATACAGTTTGTAATGGGAAAATTTCATGTTACTGCACTGTAGTGCAATCTCAGAGTTGGTATTTTTAAGTAGGAGGGTGCAGGGGAGCTTGCCCTCCTGCAAAATACTGATTTCATCAGTATTTCTTTTGTTTTCTGCTGGTTTGGAAAACCCGCTTTTGCGATTATACACTTTCGCTGTAGTGCAGTTTCGCTCTTATGGGTTTCGATGTTGCTTGTTCGAGATTTTGGGATTTCGAGCAAGCAGCATAGACCCATATATATATATATATATATATATATATATATATATATATATATAAAGACAAAGAGAGATAAACTGGAGAAGACTCTGTCTGGAGCTCCATTATATATTGAGTAGTAATATTCTGTAACCAGTCACTGTTCCAGAAGTTTTCAAGGATGTGGGTTGGTGGGAGGGGAGTTCAGGATGAATGAAAACGGGCAACGCAGATGGAACGTAATGGTCATGAATGATCATTCTATCCTCAACTAATGGGACAAATAACCCAGCTATTTCATATCCTGGATGGACTCAAGGAAGGAGATTTCTGAGCACCATTGAGCCAAACCATTGATTATACCTCTGGAGACCAAATCCAATTTGTAATGAGTAATAAAGGTATAGGGAGTAGCCCAAGTTGCTGCTGCGCACATGTCATCCATGGACGCTCTTGCTTGAAAAACTGAGGAAGTTGCCATAGATCTGGTTGAGTGAGCTCGTAATTGCTTTGGTAAAGTGACACCCAATTTGTTATAAATAAATGAGATGCAGTCAGTAAGCCATCTGGCTAAGGGCACTTAAGTTACTTGTTTACCCAATTTGCCATCTGCAGAAAAAGAATGTTAAAGATTGCATTGCTACTTAATGCCTTGTAACAATCTTGTAACATTGCTGTTTAATGCTGTTGTATAATGATAATTGTATAATATGTTGGAGCTTTTCTCCCCGGGACTCCACTGAAAAGGGGCTCTTCAGCTCAGTCAGACAAACCCGGTCAACAAATGTAAAATAAATAAATAAATAAATAAATAATTGTTCAGTAACTGATGTCCTTTTTTCTATGAAATAAAAAAATAATTGCAAATGTCTAGTAAGTGTAGCAAGTCTTTACCCTTGCTTGTAAAATTAGGAAAAACAATGGTAAATTAATGGACTTATTGATGTTAGATTCTGACATCACCTTAAGAAAGAGGGATGCATTGGTTCGTAGTGTGACTCTGTCCTTATGAAATATCAGATATGGTGGTTTTGAAGATAAGGCTTGAATTTCAGAAATTCATCTGGCAGAAGTAATGGCCACTAAAAATAAAGTTTTCCAAGAAAGATATTTAAGATCACGCTTAGCTGCAGGTTCAAAGAGGGAATGGATTAGGGCTTGCAGTACCAGATTCAGATCCCATGCAGGAGTAGGATCTTTAAAAGGAGGTCTCAATAATAGCGTGTCTCATAAAAAGGCTTTGCAAAGCTTATGAGAAGCAAGTAAAGAACCATCAAATCTGATATGAAAATTTTAAATTGCTGCTAACTGAACCTTAGCTGTTAATGAACTAGCTCCTTCATTAAAAAGGAGAGCCAAGATTTCAAGAATGTTATATACTGGGACAAAATAGGGGTCGACATGATTTGAAGTGCCTAATAAACACATATTTTCTATTTACTGGTATAAAGTTTCCTTGTAAATGGCTTAAGGGAAGATAACAATGTCTGTCGGACAGGTGAAGAGAGCATAGATTTTCTGGCTATTAATGGAATTGGAGAAGCCAAGCCGTCAGCTTGAAGTTTGGTTTATCAGGATGGATCATGCCTGGGTTAGACAGGAGGTCTGGAATCTGATCCAGAATCCAAGGTCGGTGAAGTAAGTGAGGCCAGAAAGGTGCAATGCGGATGACTTTGCTCTTCAACCTGGAAGTTTTCTGTAGTAATTTTGGGATTAGAGGAATTGAGAGGGGGTGTGGTATGCATAAAGCAGACCTGGAGGCCAATCGTGAAGTGGAGCATCCCTCGATGATTCTCTCTGTGCAGGGATAGAGGCAAAGTAGCTGCTGCATTTTTTGTTTAGGAGAGAAGCAAAAAGATCACAGCAAACTTTCCTCCGTTGACAAAAAATCAATCTGATGTTGTTAATCTTCGTTCATTCCTTACTGATGGGTTATCGGTTCTGTCCTCGGAACCGAGCCGGCCATATATCAAGCTTGCATCAGCCAAAAACTCTCAAGCCAAGGTCCTATCCAAAATGCTCTGCTCCCTGTTACCTCAGATCTCGTTTGTCGCATTGCTGTACAGCTATGTCAAGCCACTCTCTCTCAGCTAAGTGAATAATTTTTTGAAAGTTTATATATCATTTCTACTTTAAAGTTTTTCAGTCAGTTTCTTGCATTATTCCCCTACCCTACCATATCCTTAAGACTCTCTCCCTTTAGTCTATTTCCCTTTATTACCATTTTTTCTTACCTTTGAGGTAATTCTTCATTACCATCGTTTGTAATCCTTCTTTCCTTTTCTCTTCTTATCTTTTTGGGTAGCCTTTTTTCTTCTTGATACTGTCATTCATCTCCACATAATTATGTCGGAAAAGAAAAGTAGTGTTGGTTTTAAATAGTGTAAGGATTGCGGCTGTACATTACCACTTTCTGATGGCCATGACTTATGTGGCGATTGTGTGAATGTCTGCCACCTTACTGTGGATCCCCTGTGTGGGATTTGTAGAAATCTTTTGACCAGGACTCTTAACGAGAGAAAGAACAAGTTAATCCTGAAAGGTCTTCTCAAATCTCCTTTCTGTGAGGCTATCTCTGGGTCAGAGGGCTTACCCCCTCCTGCTAAACCCCATAAGAGGCGTTCTTCCTCTTCCTCATTGAGGTTGCTCACGTCATCTCCTCCCGGAGATCACAGGGAGTCGACTCATAAGGAAGTGAAAATTACTACTTCGGCGCTGCTACGTGTGACCCTTTCGGCTCCAGGCACGGCACCGCCCCAGTTGATTTTTGCTCCAGCCATGTCCTCCTTATCGACACCGGCACCGGAGTTCCCAGTGCAGACACTTATGGTTCCGACAATTATGTCACAGTCCTTACCGGCACTGTCCATTCAGGTACAGTCTCCTACAGCACCATTGGTGCAATCCTTTAAGCCCCGAGTATGACGTTACTGAACTCCATGGTGCAGACACTTATGGCACTGACATGCTCTTTGGTGCAGTCCTTTTTGGCACCGTCATTGTTACTGGTGCAGATACCTTCCTCGACGGTACCATACCCATCGGTGCAGACACTTGCTTTTACGGTACAGACACCTTCGACTTCGATGGCACTGACTTCATCGGCGCAGACTACTTCGACACCATTTTCTTCTGTGCAGACATCCTCAGTTCCAGGCTCTGTACCTCTTGAATTACCAAGGACCAAGTACTCTCTTTCCTTGGATCCATTTGTTGGTAGCCAATATAGTCCGTTTCTGGAAAGGCCAGACTCGTCCTCAGGTTTCTCTATAAGTTCGATCAGGAGCCTCTCTGAACAAGATGTGTTGCGGCTTGTTGACCAGTTGCTTGTGGCCAGAGGTCTCGCTCAACCGTCGAAATCCACGTTCCCTCCTTTAGGTGAACGTATTTCTCTTCAAACTCCAATGTACACTCCTCCGACTTCCACCCAAGTATCGAAGCCCATTACTCCAACAGCAGCTTCCATCTCTCCGACCCCAATAGTGGATCTCACTTTGGAGCCAGAGTCGTCCTCGTGGCCCTCAGTGCATTGGACATCAGCCTCTTCTCAGGCCAGTGGCTGTGCCGTGGGGGAGGGCATTCTTGGTTCCACGCTGATTTTTTTCTATGGCACCCTCCAGGAATCCTCCCTCTCTCATGATTCACAGTTCTCTTGAAAATCCTGGTCTGAGGGTTGGCTTGTCGGGGCGGGGTGTGACCACAGTTCCGAGGTTGTCATGCTTGGTTCCGGACTCTCATCCCTCCTTGGGGGGGGTGGCCTTCTAGGCCATGGAGAAGATGCTTGCCTCCACTGGCAAACCCCACATGTTGGAGTCCTCTCCTCCCTCTGTGCCGCAACTCTCATAAGCCACAACTACCAGACACCGGGCATAAGGGCCTCAGGTTTCTCCCCCTCAGAAGACCCCTCTTTGTAGTCTTCGCCAGAACCTCCCACTGAGGAAGTACCCCGCAAAGCTTCTTTCAAGAGGAAGCACATGGACTCCACTGAGGAGTCTTTGACTGAGGATACGGACTTTGATTACAGGGAAGGGTCCCCACGGTCACCCTCTGATGAGGTGTACTTTGGTGACATCCTCGAGATACTTAGACAGAGAGGTGACTGGAAGTTCTCTAATCCTTCCTCAGAGGAATCTGTATTCCTGCAGGCCTTTCATGCCCAGCCCCCTACCTCCTGGGTTACCCCGCAGGCAAATGAGCTTGTCCAGCTCATCTTCCGGCGCACATGGGAGGCTCCTGATACCCTGGAAGCGATACCATGGAGGCCTGATAAAATCTTATCTCCCCCAGCTAAGCATCCCCATTGGTCAAGAGGTCTACCAGTAGATGCCATGGTGGTGGTGGCTGCAACAAAGAAAGACTTGGCAGAAGAGAGCCAAACTGTCCATCCACACAACAAGGAATCCTGGGAGATACACAGACTAGGGAAGCATGTGTTTGCTTCATCAACGTTCGCCATGAGGTCTTTGAACTATTTGGCACACTTTACGAGGCTCCAGAGGGATCTTATCAATCAACTCTCTGAAACCTTGGCAGGAGCTGTTTCTGATGAGATCCATGACAACGTAGCTTCTCAGATAGCCACCCTAGAGTCCATTTCCAATTCTTCCATGCATCTTATTTCTCACACAATGGAAGGAGCGGTTAGAGTGGCAGGCGCAGGTATAGTCACCAGACGACATACCTGGATGTGCTTTTGTGACTTTGCGGACTCCTTTAAGGCTTCCTTCATGAACACCACCATCGAGGCTGCCTCTTTGTTTGGCCCTAAAGTGAAAGATACACTGGCAAGGTGCGAACAAGATGGCAAGACCCTATCTGCCATTGGTGTCAGACACTCCACTCCTCAAAGATTCTACTCCAGAAATCAGAGGAGCAGGAAGATGTGGCACAGGAAATCACAGGGCTCTTTCCATGATGCAAATGCCGAGTTCTCCCCTAGAGGCAGAGGGGGAAACTCCAATGGAAGACACCCCTTTCAGGGCAGAGGAGGTCTACAAAATTGGGGTTCCAGGGATTCTTTCTCTGGCCAACCCTATCACTGCTCCTGAAGCGTTGCCCAACTGCTCACCTCTGGAAGCGAAACATAACCACCGACTCTTGGGTACAGTGGATAATATCCAGAGGCTATTTCATCCCCTTCCATCTTTGTCCAACCTCATCCAGAGAATTACCTGACGTTCCACCCAGTCAAAGGGAAGCAGCAGCGCATGAAATCCAAAAGCTGCTACAAAAAAGAGTCATCCAAACGGTCCCGCCAGACCAGATAGGATCCGGTTTTTACTCAAGTGTCTTTTTAGTGCCAAAAAAGACAGGGGACTGGAGACCAATTCTGGATCTCAACATACTGAACAAATTTGTAAAAACAGAGAAATTCCAGATGGTCACGGTTCAGTCTCTCCTTCCCCTTCTGGAAGAAGACGATTGGATGTGCTCTCTAGATCTTCAAGATGCGTATTACCACATAAAAATGGACAAACACTCAAGAAAATACCTCCATTTCCACATAGGAGCCAGTCACTACCAGTTTTGAGCACTGCCCTTCGGTCTTTCTACAGCACCCAGAGTGTTCACCAAGTGCATGGCAGTGGTTATCGCTCAATTGCGACTTCAAGGATTCCAAGCATTTCCATATCTAGATGAGTGGCTCCTCACCGCCGCCACCAAGTGTCTACTGGAAGAAGCCCTGCACTACACTCTCCTCACAGCACAATACCTGGGAATTACTATAAACTGGGAGAAGTCCAACATGACCCCAACCCAGTCTTTCAAATTCATCGGGGTACTGTTGAACATGGGAAATTGCACAGCATCTCTTCTGGACCACTGGCTTCAAAGAATAAGGCAACAGGTTCAGCCGGTGCTCTGTCACCACAAATTTCCTGCTCGATCTATACCCCAACTCTTGGGGTCAATGGCAGCCTCGATCACCATTGTTCCTCTAGCCAGATTCCACATGAGGCTCCTTCAGAGGTTACTTCTCACTCAGTGGTACCCTCTACAACATCCTTTGTCTTTTCAGATAAGTGTAACTCAGAGATGCAAGCAAGATTTACTCTGGTGGATGTCTCGAAATCCCCAACAATAGTCTTGCCCCTTCAGCCCCCATCAGCCGAAAACCATGGTGACCACAGACCCCTCCCTGATGGGGTGGGGGGGGTCTATGTCAGGGAAACTCGGTCCAAGGCACCTGGTCGGAGTCAGAGGCCCTTTTGCATATCAATGTCCTGGAACTGAGGGCGGTGCTACTAGCGTTGCAAGCATTCCATTCCATCCTTCCGTTAGGGACTATTGTGATCCAATCAGACAATGTCAGTGGTCTGGTACATCATCAAGCAAGAGGCCACCAGATCTTATCTGTTATGCCAAGAGGCCTTGAGAATATGGCAATGGGCAATAGCTTCCAACCGCTTTCTAATTGCAAACCACATTCCTGGGAGCTCCAACCTGATAGCCAACAAATTGAGCAGGTGCAGTCTACAACCTCACAAGTGGTCCCTCAACCCTGTGATAGCAGCAAAGATCTTAAACCGCTGGGGCCAGCCTTGCTGTGATCTGTTCACCTCCCCAACCAACTACAAGTGCAGCAACTATTTTGCCCTGATCCCCCCTCGGAGACAGTCTCCGAGAGACACTCTAGTCCACGCTTGGCCCTCTGGTCTACTTTATGCTTATCCTCGTCTCCCCCTCATCTCCCAATTTCTGAAGAAAGTACGTCAGTTGAAAAGCAAAGTGATCTTCATTGCTCCATATTGGTCTTGACAAGTCTGGTTCCCCTTCCTCTGGCCTCACCTGCTAGATCAACCGTGGAGCCTCAATCCATCCCCAAAGTTGATCTCCCATCCGCAGGGTCTGACTCACCCCAGTCTAACAACCATGAAACTGACAGCTTGGTTTCTCCACTTCCAATGATTGCCAGGCAGGAAAACATCTCATCCTCAGTGCACAATATTCTTATTGCATCTCATAAATCGCCCGCCAGACTAATCTATCTCAATAAATGGAAAAGGATTTCTCTATGGGCAGTGAATAAACAATTAGACCCCTTGTAAGCCCCAGTGTCGGTGGCTTTGGATTACTTATCATATCTTTTCCACTCTGGGGTGTCTGTCTGTACTATTCGTGTGCATTTAGCTGCCATGTCAAATTTCCACATTGGTTTTCAGGATTCTTCGCTCATGTCACATAGACTCTGTAAAACTTTCTTGAAGGGGGTTCTTCACCTAAACCCTCCCTTTAGAGAACCAGTACAACCTTGGGATTTGGCCTTGGTCCTACAAGCCCTAACAGCTCCCACCTTTGAACCTGTGTCTTCATGTGATTTAAAATATCTCTCTTGGAAAACTTCGTTTCTGATTGCAATCACATTGGCCAGACGCTTGTCAGAACTTCAAGCCTTATGCATCAAACCTCCCTAGCTTATCTTCCATAAGATAGGGTATCACTGAGAACTAATTCTTCCTTTTTACCAAAAGTGGTGTCAGAGCGGTCTATCAACCAATCTATTGACCTTCCAGTATTTTTTCCTAACCACTCTAACACGGAGAGTATTGCCTGCACTCCTTGGATGTTCATAGGCAAATACAATTTTATCTGGACAGAACAAAATCCACCCGTAGATCAGACCAACTGTTTCTGGCTTTATCTGGACCTTGATGAGGTCATCCTGTATCAAAAGTTACATTGGCTTCATGGTTGAGAAATTGTATAACCTTTATCTACAGCAAAAACTATCTCACCTTGCCTCATAGAGTCAAAGCACATTCTACAAGATCTATGGCAACTTCATCAGCTTTCCATGCTAAGGTTTCCCTCAATGATATTTGCTCAGCTGCGACTTGGGACAAACCTCATACCTTTATTCTTCATTACAAATTGGACTTGGCCTCCAGAGGTAGAGCTTCCTTTGGCTCCATGGTGCTCAGGAATGTCCTTCCATGAGGGCCACCCAGGGTTACAGGTAGCTGGGGATTATGTCCCATCAGTAAGGAATGAACGAAGATTAATAACATCAGATAAAGAAGTTATGTCTTACCATAACATTCCATCTGTGTTGCTGATCTTCCTTCATTCACTACTCCCCACCCTCCGTCCTCCTCTGGAGGTTCCTGGTTGATCTCATATACTCCTTTACTGTAGGTCTATTATGACCAGAGGTAGCCTCTACCTTTGTCTATCAACTTGCAAACTCAATTTGAGGTAACTGGGAGCAGAGCATTCTAGGTTGGACCTTGGCTCGAGAGATTTTGGCTGACGTGAGCTTTATATATGGCTGGTTCGGTTCCGAGGAAGGAACCGATAACCCATCAATAATGAATTAACGAAGATCAACAACACAGCTGGAACATTATGATAAGACATAACTTCTTTTTTTCTATCACTTTTTTGTTGAGAGACCATTCATGAGGTGGAAGAATGTACCTGCTCAAGTTTGTTCGCTATCATGTTGGACTTTTTCCAGAATGTGCATTGCTGTAAGAAAGTGGTGGGATGAGATCGCCATTGCCAAACCCTGAGCATTTCTCAACAAAGGGAGTAAGATCTGGTTCCTACTTCTTTGCTGATGTACCAGACTACTGACATGTTGTCTGTTTGAATTGCAGTCATTCATAAAAGGAGAGCATTTTCTCTAGGAAATGGATATGTGTATTGGCATCTTTAGGGGACCATGTGCCTTGGACTGTCTTTTGCAGGTAATGCACCCCCCCCCACCCTAGCTGGGTAGTAGCATCCATAGTCACAATGGCCTTGGGCTGAGGGGAATGAACAAATAGCCTTGTAGAACTTGGTCTGACTGAATCCACCACATGAAATCCCTTTTGCATATATCTGTAATTCAAATTGGAATAGACATGGGAAGATAAAGTATTGACCATTGTGAGGCAAGCATCCATTGAAGAATTCTAATAAAAATCTGGCCAATGGTACTAGCGTTATTGCTGCTGTCATTGACCCCAGAGCCTGAAGGATCAAGCAGGCTGAAATCTTGGTACTGCAAACTATCTTTCTTACTTGAGATCTTATTGACTGAACTCTTGAGAGGGGAAGTGAGGCCATGGTTGATTTTGTATTGAGAAGTGCTCCTATGAACGCTAAGCTTTGCGTTGGCTTTAGATGAGATTTTTTATAATTTATGGTTATTCCCAGAAGAACACATGGCTGGAGGACCTTTAGCTGATATCTGGTTGGGGCGGAGATAAACCAGTCCAGTCATCTAGAAATGGAAACACCCAGAATCCCTGCAGTCTCAAGTGAGCTCTTACTACTACTGCCATGTAATTGGTAAACACCCTGGGGGCTGTACTGAAACCAGCAGAACTCTGAACTGGTAGTGACTGGCTCCCAGCCGGAAGCATAAGAACTTTCTGGATCGCCTGGTCATCTTTATGTGATAATATGCACCCTGAAGGTCTGTTGAGCACATCCAGTCATAACTTTTCAAAAAATGGAAGAATGGACTGAACTGTGACCCTCCAGAACTTGGTTTGTTGAACGGACTTGTTTAAGTTGCTGGGATCCAGAACTGGTCTGCAGTCCCCTGTTTTCTTTGGCAATAAAAGAATCTTGAGTAAGTTCTGGATTTTATCTGGTCTGGGGGGACCTCTTGGATGACTCTTTTTTCTAGCAGCATTTGTATCTGAATTGCTGCTTGTTCCCTCTGACTGGGTGGAACATCTGGAATTTTCCTGGAATGGGGAAGAGGAAGGGAACATGGTATCATACAACTTCTGAAAATAATCCTCTGCACTCAAATATCCATTGCTATATCCAGCCAGGCTCTCTGGTGCAGGGATAAATGACCCCCAATTGCCTCCAGAGGGGGGCAATTGGGCCTCCTTTCAAGAGCACTGGAAGGGTCTGCCAGAGAATGAGTTTCTGGACCCTTGGTTTTGTGGACCACCTCTGCTGCGAGGGCAGTGTCTACCATTGGAGTTCCCCCCTCTACCTCTTGAGGAACCTCCTCCACGTTTGTCCTGGAAAGGTTCCTGATACTTTTTGAACCACATTTTCCCACCACCTCATTCATTCCTCAAAAAGGATCTTTGAGGAGTGGAAAAACATACGCCCACAGCAGACAGGGACTTTCCATCCTTCTGGATAATGTGTCTTTTACATTGGGGCCAGACAAAGATACACCGTCAAAGGGAGCATTAATGAATGAAGACTTGAAGGGCTCTGCAAAATTACATAAGGGTATCCAGGGGTGCCTCCTTATGGAAATGCCTGAACCCACTGCCCATGTAGCTACATGCAAACTAAGCCTCATGGAAGAGTTGGAAAGTGATTTGCAGGGTAGCCAACTGAGAAGTCACAAATGTTTGTACTTCTTCATAAATGGATCCTGAGAGGGTGTCTGACAGTTCCTTAATCGGATCCCTCTGTAACCTGGTGAAATGTGCCAGATAGTTCAGTGACCTTAAGGAGGTCACTGAAGCATAGACATGCTTCCCAAACCTGTCCATCACCTGAGACTCCTTGCTGGGTGGATGGACAGTGGAACTCTCCTTGGCAAGTTCCTTCTTAGTGGCTGCAACCATGGCCATGGCATCAACAGGCATACCCTTTGTCCAAAACAGTTTGTCCTCCAGTACTGTTATAATTTTGTCAGGTTTGTGAGGTATTGGCTCAGTGGTGTCAGGATCCTTCCATGCCAACCAAGAGATCAACTCAGTGAGCCCATCAGTGGGCGGAGGGCGGAGTCACCCAGGAGGTAGACAGGCCAGTTATGAACCCTCCAAGAGTACAAATTCTTATGGGGAAGGGTTGCTGAGCTTCCAACCACCTCTCTGTTTCAGGATCTCAAAGATGTCTCCAAATGTGACATCATCAGGTGGTGACCATAGGGACCCTTCACCTTCATCAAAATCTGTATCTTCTGTGATAGATTCTGGGAAATCTAAGTGCTTCTTCATGCATGTTTTCTTCCTAGGGATCTCCTCGGTGGGATGCTCTCTGGCAGTATTAGAAGAAGTGGGGATACCCTGTTGGGAATCCTGGGATTTTGGTACCAACTATCCTTGTGGAGAAGAGAGGTGAGACTCCAACAGCAGAAACAGTAAAGCTACTGACTTAGGATCCAAGAGGGTAGCAACCATCTGTGTCACTGAGGCAGACAAAGCTGTCTCCTTAACCTCAAAGCAGACCTCCCCAAAGAGAGATAGGACCCCATATCTGAGAAGGCAAGCTTTTGGACTATGGTCCCACCCTGCTCTGAGGACAAACCTCCCAAGGCAGATGATGGAGCTGAACTGACCCTTGCTGAGGCCCTGAGATGCAGAGATGGCTCTGAAAACTTCAGAGCTGACTCCAACACCTCAGATCTGAGAGGGTAATCTCAGCTCATAGAGCTCTCCGGATCTGACTGAACTGAAGTGCTCAGAGCAATCTTCGGATCCAAGGATAAGGAAATCCTCAGATCCGAGGAAGATGAAGCTGGATGACTTGGATCCAAGTGATCTGAGACAATGAATGGAGTCAGAGGTAGAACTGGTAAAGGTAATGTAGCTGAAAATCAGACCTCCAGACCTGATGTAGTAGAAGCTGAACTGATACCTGAACGGCTCTGCACTGAGAGAATCCTTCTCATCAATCTCTCTACATCTTCTTCCGTAAGACTCCTGAAAGAGCATTGGACAATGCAGATGGATGGAGACTTAGGTCTTTCTAAAAAGGGACCCTTGAAGGTACAGAATCCATGGAGGGAAAGTACCTGGTTCTTGGAAGGTGGATTGGACTTGAAGATTTTTTTAGTTGGATCTGACAATTCATTTTTCTTATGTCTCAGATCCAATGTTGAGGTCAGATCCACTGTCTCTTTTCTTCTATGTTTTGGATCAGAGGATGAAGTCTGATCTGATGTCTTCATCTTTTTCTTTTTCTGAACAGATTGAAAAGTTGGATCTGATTAGTCTCTTTTTCTTCCCTGATCCGAAGCCCTTGTAGTAGAAGTTGAAGGGCTTGGAGATGGAGACTTAGAGTTTTTTGACTAAGTTGGTGAAGCTTCGGACAAAGCCTCCTTGAAAGAGGTAAGCAACATAGCTTTAAGTTTTAGCTTGTTTTTTCTTTCCATAATAGCTCTGGAATTAAATCGGTGGCAAATGGCACACACCTCTTGTAAACAGAAGGTACCTAAACAGTACACAAATAATGTGTGGGCATCTGAATACAGAATCTTATAGCCACACTTGAGGCATTTTTTGAACCCCACAGTGCCTTTTTCAGTTTCAGCCATATGAAACAAAGTTTTCTCAAAGGCAGAAACATTAAACAATCCAACAGTATCACTATTCAAGGAGAAGAACAGTTTTAAATATGACAGCAGTAACTTTTTTTTTCTTTTCGGAGAAAGAAACAGAAAAAACTGGCAGCAATCACGGAAGAGAAAAATATCAACAATTGTACCAAAGGGCCTACAACTATTCTAGAAGGAAAAGGGAATACTAACAATAGTATTCAAAGGGTACTTCACGTACAAGGTACGATAAGAGCAAATACAGGCAAAACAAGGCAAGGGAGTTAAAAGGACAAAGACTTTTAAAGATTTTTAAAGATTTAAAACAGAAAATCCACTTAGCTGCTCAAGAGTAGTGGTCATCACGTCTTTCGCGTTAAGCCACAAACGAGATCTGAGGTACTTAGAATTGGTGCATTGTGGGTAATGGAGAAGCTCAAGAGTTCTAGGTTACCACAAGCTTTTGGAATGGCTGAGTCAGATCTGAGGGATCGGATCTGAGCCCATAAGTTGAGGAAAGAATAAAAGTTGACAACATCAAATATATTGTTATATTCTTTTGTGGGATTGAGAAACTGTCAGCACATCATTTGAAACGTACTTTCTTATAGGTTTTCTGTGGCACAGAGTACTGTATTATTTTTCAGTGATGCTAACAACACATCATGGCACAATAACAATGGATATCACAGTCTGTAGCTCTGATGACTTGTTTACATATGGATTCAGAATGAGATCCTCGTAAACGTAACTATGAAATTCCACAGCTACCATCAATGATAATTATATTTATGCATGTATCTTTGTGGTTGTTTGTTTAGCAGCAGATTTATTAAGTCAGGGCTTTCTTAGATCAAAGCCCAAAGCAAGTAACTACAGCAGATGTGCATATTTTTAGAAAGGCTGAATTTTGTTTCATAGCCTAGAGAATTCAAATGATTTGAAAATATAGCTTGCCTTATTCCTGATAACATGTTGCTTATGTCAAGCTTCATAGTCTACATCTGCATCATGCATAAAAAGAATCAGTTTATATCAGTTGGACACAGACAGTTGATGTTGCTTTGCCTCAGAGATTTAGGGACCATGGAATTGTCTTTTAAGAAATATTTAGTTAATTTGCACCGGTTAATGCTAGAAGGAAAATGTATTTTGGCTTTGATGAAGCAACATTTTAATATTTATTGCTTACTTCAAACTGCACATTCCTTAAGAAATGTTGCTTCTTTGAGTGGGAGTTTATTGAAGAATTCATGTATCATAGGCAAGTAAGAACCTTTTTCAGCAGCTGGCAAATTCTTAGAGATGAAAACATAATAAAGTAAGGATAGGAGGATAACTGTAAACCACTTTTGAGGCTTAGCTGTACCTTTACTAATCCAAGATTGTCAGAAACCTTTAGGTGGTGCAGTGATGGTCTTAAATTTTTCATCTTCAGGGAGAAGGGTTCAAGTCAAGGCACACCAGATCCACTCAGTAGCACTTAGAAAAGTAACAGTTTGGTTTGCTGGAGCGTGCAACTGTCTGGAGGGATGAGAACATGTCAACATCCCTACTGTGATGCCATGCAAACATTTTGTTCAGACAGAATATAGCAGATAGATCACTAACACTCATTGAGAGACCTGTAATGTCATCATTGTGTTATATTGTAAATGCCAGAACTAAATCTCAGAAAATGGTATTTGAGTGGGTTTTGTTGATGAAGAGAATATGGCAGACTCATTTCTGATGGTACTACAATCTTGCTTGTGATCTGTAAATGGCAGTTGTCTGAGGAGCTGACAGGGGTATGACATCAAGACACAGTACTTTTAATAACACACAGATGAGAATCCTGCAAGTGTGCTTCCTGTGTATATACATAGGCTTAACTAATAGATGACTGTTGTAAGTCTAATCTCTTTAGTGATGCAAAGTGGTCTGCAGTGGGTGCAACAAGGGGGATACTATGAGAACAGTTTATAGACGATGATATACATGCAATCCAGGATACAAGGAAAGCTAAAATTAGAAAGCAATGGCCTTTTCAACAGTACCAGCAGTGTAGATGCAAAGTGACTACCTCCTGAGTCTGAGTAGCAGCCAGGTGCCAGGCGAGCAAATAAAGGACTTCAGTGGCTTTGTCTGACATGACCTTCTTTAGTGCAGAGGTTCCATGGTCCAGTAGCAGTACCATCAGTGGTGAGGACTAAAGGAAATGTAGTAGAAAAGGCTTTTTGGAATAATGGGTGAAGTAGATCTTTACACTGGACACTCAGTTTGAGCGATGGCTAAAAAGGGAATACCGGAAAGGTTTAAAGAGAAATTTATTCCATAAATGCAATCTGACAGCATTGCTTCTTGCCACCTCTCACTGGGGCCCCTTGTGTGGGAAATAAATGGACCCGGAGTGAGTATCAGCTGGAGTGGCGGCATTTGGATGTAAAAGACAATGAAAACATAATTTTAGTCAGAAGAACAATGGCTGTTTCAGAAGGGACCCAAGGACACAGGATGAGCAGGTGTGAGCATGACCCTTAATGTAGGAGTTGAAGAAAACGGATGGTAGGAGACATTTTTCCTAAAGAGTTTTGTCCTTCTCCCAGTACTAATAAATATGACTAAGATAAGATGGAGAGAAAAAATATAAGATGGAGTGGCAAGCAATTTCTTCATTCAAGTTTTTTTCACCAAATTGGAACATTGTGGTAGATCCAGAGAAGTCAATGTAGTACTTTAAAATTCCTGTCACAGCAAAAATTGTAACAACTCAGTTACTACAACTCAGAATTTTGAGTAGATGCCTGTTTTTAATAACTTAAATGTTAAGCGGTTCATTTTATTGAATGGTATATATTTCTTAAGTGTATACTGACTAATCTTGTTGAAAATCAGTTGTGACTACAGTTGTACGAAAGCCTAGTATGAATGCATACTTTTATTCCTCTTACTGAACAGTATTACCATTAAACCTGGGTTATAAACTCTTCCTCGTGATAGGGGCACGCAGTAATACGAGTCTTCTTCCCACAACACACATAAGTAATTGAAGAGTTATTCAGTAGTAGCAAATACAGGAGAGTATAATGAAAGTAAAGTTTAAGTTACAGCAAGCATCAGGTGAAGAATATTGTACTGCATTCTTTCGATGTATAGTAATTAAAAACAAGATCATCGATTATGTGCTTTATGAATGATGAGACTTGAACTGGAATAAAATAAAGTATGAAAGCAGTAAGGGGAAGCTGTTGTTTTTTTCCTATACACCTACTGCTTTTCATTGCCCTACTGCCTTAAAACATGCCAAGATTCTGAGCGCTATGTTAGCCACAGAAAGGAAGCTAATAAAAGGTTTATAACCAGATACTGGAAAAGTTTGCTATCTCAGAAACCTCACTAATGGATTTTTTAATGCAAGGACTGCGTACTATGAAATCTATACTAAAATGCTATACAGTCACCCCTTGTCACTCCTGTACTGTAAATAGATCAAACTCATGCTTGCTTTATGTAGATGACATATTGCAGCTTTAACAACTCTTAAGTATTTATGTACACTTCTAAACTGTTTCCAGCTTCATTTATCAGTGTAATTCCCTCCCTGTATCCCTCCTTGATGCAAGTAATGCACCATTTTCCTTGTTTTTCGATCTCTTTTTGACTTCCAAAGAATGCAACATAAAATTATGAGTGCTTGATAATATGAATTATTTTATTATAACATGAATGAACAGGAATTTGACCTTCCCACTGCTGTTAGCTGAGACCTGAGCCATTGGTCTGGCAGTCTGGATTGTTTTGCATGGTACAGAGTATTTGTCACAATTAATCAATTTGTCTGTGGTTGAAACTGTCTAATTTCCTTGGGACTGTTTACTCAGCTGTATCCATTAAGAGGGAACTTATTTTAAAAAAGCATCTTAAGCCTCCTTGTATTTCTATTCAGAGATTCCTGAGAATTGAAATATGAGTTGGGCTTGTACTAAACATCAAATAAGTAAAATAAATTATAACTATAAAATAAATTGCAGCTGTGTAGTGTAGAATTAGATGAATGGAATGCTTTAACTAGAAAAGCATTTAAAACTCTCATAACACCGCAATCCTTCCACTGGCTTCTGATAGCTTTTGTCAAGTGCATGAATTGCTTGAAAGAAAAAGTTTGTAGCAAAGTAAAAGCTATGAAATAAGCTTTGGCAACACTGCAGACATGAAACTTGTACTTCTGTCATAGCACTCTAGCATGCTGTTTGTTAATGATATTGAATGTTTAACCAAGTTATGAAATTTATAACATTTAAAATGGCTTTATCAACTAATGCTGATTGCCACTGACTTTGTGAGCATTATTTGTCAACGAAACAAAAGTTATTGTATTGCAGCTATCCCAAAGAGCTGCCGTAGAGGCTAGAGCTATGAGAGCATATCACAGACCAGGTGGTCTGCATACATTAAAATCACAGGTAAACATTGTCATTTATATATATATATATATATATATATATATATATATATATATATATATATATATATATATATATATATATATATATATATATATACACACACACACACACAGATATATATATATATATATATATATATACACACACACACACACACACACACACACACACACACACACACACACACACACACACACACACATATACACACATATATATCAATTTACCTGTCAAATTATTACAGTGTTATGCTGAAGCTAACTTCTTACTAGTCAAATAAATTATGGAATTTTAATAGCTATTTCTGTCTTCCACCACATCTCAGAGCTTCATTATGTGCATACATGCATAAATGAAGCAAGCAACATCCTATTATCCTCAGTACGTGTCTGTGTGTGTGTGTGTGTGTGTGTGTGTGTGTGTGTGTGTGTGTGTGTGTGTGTGTGTGTGTGTGTGTGTGTGTGTGCGCGCACGCGCAAGTGTTCATGTGTGTATGATCCATAACACAAATGCAAGCACACATATACAGAGATGTACTTACTGACTGCTTATGTAGGTGCTTTCAAGCAAGTTATTTTTGATATAAAAATCTTAAGTTGCTTCTTGTTGAAACACCTTCTTATGAATGGCTTGCCTTAATTATCAACTAATATTCCAGTATCTGCAGATTTGTACTAATCAGTCCTGTAAAACAACTGTTATCAAAAAGCATTTTCATAGATGAAGGTTTGTGTTCATCGAATGAAACCTTGCACACTGTAAAACAGGTGAGTATACTTTTGCAAGCAAATGATCCAAAAATAATAGCCTTCACAAGCATCTACATGTTTAGGTTCTAGAGCAGTTCTAAAATATTTAGCATCCTTTGTTACTAAAACGTTAAGCTCTTAGGAAATAGCACATATCCGCTTACATCCACACATATGAATGTGTGTATGTATTAAGAATTCAAGGTGTTGTGTATGTAAATGTATATAAGTGATACAGTTTTACCTTACAATTTAAAGGTAATGCAGGACTTGTGAGGTCTTGTACATTTGTAGTTTAATCTGACCAAGTTTGTATGAGCTGCTTTCTTACAGATCAGTACAATTCTGTATCACTGAACTCTGCAGACGTAAAGCTGAACCAGAATTGTTACTGCCAGCATGAGTTTGTATAACTGCTGTGCTAAAGTGGTTATACATACTAACGGTGTCTCAATGCTGTGTATACAGACCTCGTGCTTTGCTTCCAGCAAGCGGTATAGGGATGTACGTCTGCAGCATTAGCAGTCAGCTTATCAAAAAAAATGCAAAATCCATGTAGTGCCAAAGATTTCTTGTGGCTGTATTGAGCATTTCATTAATTTGTTCCTCCCAAAAAGTCCTTTTAATTAAAGGAGGTAAAATGCTTGCAATAAATAAGAAAGGGCTAGAGTGCAATATATTAATTCATATAGTAAGTGAGTGCTTGCCCTCGGCACTTTAGCTAGGTAAAAATTGTTTGCCACATTTATGCTATGTATCTCAAACAGATGAATTCTTAAAGGCATTTAATAATTTTGATCTCAGCCTCATCATCATGGTCCATAATTCTAAATGTAAATATGTAAATCAATGAAAACAAAAGAAAACTCAAACAAATACATAAATGAAGAATGATCATAATGTGCTTTCAAGGCAACAGAATAAAAAAAAATTATTTACATATATGGGAGCCGTTAAAATCTCGAAGTACTGAAATGTCGAATTTCAGTATCTCGAGACTATAAACCCGAATGTTTAAAATAGCGAAAGTTCATAATCGTGAATTCGAATATCTCAAATTTGCGGTTATGGCCTTATGCTACTTGATGTCTGGGATTGTGTGTTTATGGGGTGCGGTGCCATGTGCGGATCTAGATGTTTTGTCAGGTAAGTGAGTGTTTTGTAAGGGATTTGAGTGAGAGGGTTAGAGTGTGTTTGAGTGTTCTGATATGTGTGATGTGTGTGTGAGGGACTAGAGAATGTGCGTGTGTGAGTTTGCTTTTGTTTCCTGTTTGTGCAATCTCAGAGTTAGTATATATACGTGGGGGGGTATGGGGGGGTGCAGTGTGCGTATGAGTTGTGTATATGTGTAGTTTTTGTTTGTTTATGTTGTGATGTGGATGTTGTGGTGTATGTATGGTGTAATGTATGCGGTTTGCCAAGTGTTTTGAATTTCGCGGTTTTGGGCTCGGGGTTTGTAGTTTCGGTGTTTTGTGGATTCGGTTTCATAGTTTTGAGATACTGAAATTTGATGTTTCAGTATTTCAAGATTATGAAGTGAATCCATATATATATATATATATATATATATATATATATATATATATATATATAGTAGCTCATTAATGGACTATATGCATTCATGTGGTATGTCCTTTTCTGGCACTAAGTTTATCCTCTTTAGCATTACAGAGTAGCTGGTATCTATCCTAGCCCTCAATATGCTTAAACAGGAATAAAGCAGGAAAAACTGTCCTGGACGCAGCACCATTATGGTGCACTTTCACTTATAGACACACCCCTCACACACCCAAGGATAGTTTGGAAATTCAGCAGTTAATCTACATGCATGTCTTTGGAATGTGGAATGAAATACCACGTGGGAGTAGGAAGGACATGAAGACTTTGCACAGAAGGTACCTCGGGCAGAAAGAACCAACCCAATGAACCAATTACTATGAGTTAGTGACTCTGACTGCCACAGAACTAGTTACTGTGTCAGTGACTGTAACTGTCACAAACTCAATTAAAATGAGTCAGTGACTCTGACTGCCACAGAACCAGTTACCGAGTCAGTGAATTTAACTGCCAAAGACTGAATTATCATGAGTCAGTGACTCTTACTTCCACAGAGTCAGTGGCTCTAACTACCACAAAACCAGTTACTATAAGTCAGTGACTCTAATTGCCACAAAACCAATTACCATAAGGCAGTAACTCTAAATGCCGCAGAACCAGTTAAAGTCAGTGACTGTAACTGCCACAGAACCAGTTACTGAGTCAGTGACTCTAACTGCCACAGAACCAGTTACTATGAGGCAGTTATTCTAACTGCCACAGAACCACGTACCATGAGTCAATGACTCTAACTGCCACAGAACCAATTACAATGAGGCAGTTATTCTAACTGCCACAGAACCACTTACCAAGAGTCAATTACTCTAACTGCCACAGAGCCAATTACAATGAGTCAGTGACTCTATCTGCCACAGAACCAATTACCACGAGTCAGTGACTCCAACTACCACAGAACCAGTTACTATGAGGCAGTTATTCTAACTGCCACAGAACCATTTACTGTGAATCAGTGATTCTGACTGCTGCACTGCATTACAGTGATACCCTAGTTTATTGAACTATGTATGTACTTATTCTCTTTTAACCAAAAGTGTGTCTAAAATCCAGATTAATAATTTTCTCAAGTTATACAATTTTTAACAACTTGTGGTGTATGCAGGCTTACAATAATAGTATTAAACCCTTGGAGTTATTGGATGCTGCTAGTATTATTGTTATGTGTATTGGTTTTCATATAAAAACATCTGGCTCAGATGTACTGTAAGCTGTAGTATTTGACAACAAAATGGTATTTAGAGTAATCTCATGCTAAACATATATTACCTGTTAGTTTGTAATGTTGTTAGTAATATGTCTAGTCCTGTACTCTGTCTAAACTTATTTCTTATTTTTTCAGGAAAAGCATTCCATCTGCATAGGATTTAAACATAAAAGGGATGACTGCACATTCACAACAGCTTCACACAGGCAAGAAAAACGGCATTATCTTTATCAAATGGCAGACAATAGTGGGAAAATGATATTTCCTCTAAAAAGGAACTCAGTACTGTTGAGAAATTCTCACACAGAACAATATGGGTATTAAGAGTACCCCAGAAGCAACTGTTTCATCAGCTTACTATAAGTTAACAGGTAGCAACAGCCCTCTTGCCTGCCAGCATTTGCAGTCTACAAAAAGTATCTCTGCAGAAGTCAGATGGCCCACACCAGCTCATAATATTCCACACAATGACATACTCTGCTGAGCTCTGTAGGGCTATGGGCCTCCAAGTGTAACCTTTGAATTTGCACAGTGGCCAGATGGTTCATCTCCACTCCTACCCAACCACCTTCGTATTTAGAGTGGTTTTACTTATAAAGCAGATCCTAGTCATTGACATCAGATCTTAATCTTTCCATAGCCACTACCCCTAATTACAGTTTAACTATTACTATACAGCAGTTGGACTCCATTTAACTGTATTGAATCACATACAAAGTGAATATGGCTATAAAGGCCTTCTTTGTAGTTTTCTCAATTGCTTTAGTATTAACTGTGCTAACAGTGGCAACAAATACTTTAACATCACTTCTTTAGAAACATTAGTGAAACAAGAATATTTGCACAGATAGTCACTAACTTTTATTGATATTCAAAATGTAGTCACCTACCACTGTGCCCCTGCAGCACATATCATTGTTCAGTAGGAAACAACATGCCTCAGTTACCTGACTTCTGTTTGGAAACAGACTTTCCAAGAGATTTGTGAACCATATGGTAATCACTAGTTCCTTTAAAATTCCTTAGAGCAAGTAATATAGAGAGTAATTGTGGTCTTGTAAAGGATTTCTAGTATAATCTTACTTGTCACAAGGTCCGTTGAACATGTCGGAGAAACAGGTGCAGGTTTTGTGAAACAGAATTGGAAACAGTCGCATATCTTGTTGCTGGTTCTGATGCACTAATGGCAGATGGCCTGTATACTGAAAGGTATAGTAAATGGCAAGACTGTTACATTGGGGATTGTGCAGACATTATAATATTGAAGTAGCTGTGAAGCATTAGAAACATTATCCACAAAGAATTATAGAAAATAATGACGTTTATATGACATGAGAATCACCCATTACCTACAGTTCAAAATAGATGTGAAAAAAAAAACAGATATTTAGTAGTCCAGAAAAAGAAGACAAAAGTAACATTGATCATAGAAATTGCTACACCCAGTGGTTATGATGCAAAGTCATAAAATACCAGGATTTGCAGGCAGAAACTGGGGCAATGTGGAAGAAGGATACCCAGACAGTTCCAAAGGTAGTAGGAGCAATGGCTGTTATGGAAAAGAATTTACAGTCATGTTTAGATATGTCACCGATTCATATGATTGAGTTGCAGAGGAGTCAGTTCTGGGCACATTACTGGTGCTACAAAGAGGACTTCTGGCTAACATCAGATATTGAAACAATACTAATTTCATGAATTTTAATCATACTTTGACTTAGGAGTGGAGTCCATTCCTGTCATGGTATTAGAAGCCCAAAGGTCTTGGAGAAGTTAAAAATACTGAAGCATAAAGAAACAAAGAGCATTACGCTACTGCAAGTAATGCTAAGAAGCTATGTTGTGAGGTTCTAAACTTTCAAACAGCTATTAACTCTTAAACCTTGTGTTGACAGTCACAGAAACATGACTGAAACTTTATGAACTCAGTAGTAGTGAACCAATGATCTTTAGATTCAGTGAATATAGAAAAGACTGCAGAGAAAACAGGATTGGTAGCCATTTCTATTCACAGTTCACTGTCTGTTTTTTAAGTACTTACATATTTCTTATATCACAGAAGACAAGCCTTGTCTATTAACTTATGAATGAATGTCACTATCTGTATTTTTAAGTAGTTACACCTTTCTTATATTTACAGAAGCGAAGCCTCTTTTATTAACCTATATATGAATGCATATAAGTCCATTATTGTAAGGTGAGACCACCTTATGGCCAACAACTTAGCTGTAGTAATAAACAACACACACACACACACACACACACACACACACACACACACACACACACACACACACACACACACACACACACACTCTGCTGGTATGAGAAGAGCTGCAGAAATGAAGTGTCCCTATTAGGTGGTTTTAACATCCCATTGCAAAGTAAAAAGCATTAATCAGCATTCAACTGGCTTCATGAAGCTATTTAACTCCCTATCTAGAATAAATGCTAAAACTGCCACCCAGAACATAATGTCTTGTATTTTCATAGGATCACAGGATCATAGGAAATTACTAGGCTATCGACTCGGAGGTCTTTCTAAGCCGAACCATTTCATCTCAATGTAATGCCTTAGAAATATTAGTCAATACCCAAGATTGCATTTAGTGATGACTGCCCATGTCCAGGAGGGTTAAGGGCTCTATCCCTGGTAAGAATTTACAGTGCCCCATCCACTCATCCAGGTTCCTCTTGAACAGTGTCATAGAGGTGCTCTGTTTCACATGAATTTGTAGCCTGTTCCAAAGACGTGGCAGTCACTGGAAGATAAATCTGTCCCTCCAGCATGTCCTGTTTAAGTCAAAGACCATATTTAGGTCCCTGGAACAGGTACCCTTGTCCCATTTGATTTGCGGATATGCAGCAAGTTCATTAGGTTTGGGTCTTGGATTGCTCTGTAGGCCAGGCGTAAGTCTCCCTAAGAAGTCTATACAACATGGTGTATAGTGACAGGGACATTATTTATTTATTATTTATTTATTTATTTATTTCCAGTATCATGACCGGGGAGGTCCACTGGACTCAAGTAGCCTGTTTTCAGTGGAGGCCCAATTAGAAAAGCTCATTAATACACAGTAAGAATAAGTAAAAAAGTAATATTACATATCCATAATACACAGTAACAATAAGCAAAAAAGTAATATTACATAGTAAAACTTAGTAGGGTACAATAAAAAAATAGTGGAATATGCATTACATACATACATATATACTAGAATTGGGACAAGTTGTATAGAGGATTACTTGCACTGAGGAAGTAGATGATGTGTGCAAGGTTATAAAATAACGGTACTTACGTATTATAGGAACCACATTTTCGCCCTAATGCTGGTTGCTTCTCCTTGTGTCAACTGGGACCAATGAAGTATGACAAAACCTCAGAGACATGTTTTCTTTAATGTGTTATTGTTTTTAGGATGTTTTTTTACTTCAATGGCTGAAAAAAATAAGGTTTGAAAAATAGGTTTCCCTATTTACTGCCAGCATCTCAAGATGTCAGTTAAGAAAGTCCAACGTTCCACTTAAAACGCGTTCCGCGTTCCTTTTTCTCAGCCTTTGCCCTGAGAACAGAAAGCATCAGGAAAGAAAGAAAAGCAAAGCAGTACCCAGATTAACTTCTTAAAAAAGTAATCGGGAAGTGTAGACTGTTAAAATTAGAACTTGGTGGTGGGTTTGTAAAACAAGTAAGGGTTTGCACATGTTAGGATTTGTGGCTAGTGTGCTCAAAGGTAGCTAATTTGTTGGAAGTGTGAGTGTGTGTATGTGTGTGTGTGTGTGTTTGTTTGTTTGTGTGTGTGTGTGTGTGTGTGTGTGTGTGTGTGTGTGTGTGTGTGTGTGTGTGTGCTTCTAACATGGTACGCTATGACTGCCCACACTCCTTTCAGGCCAACGTACGTATATACAGACAGCCACTGCGATCGCTCGCTGATTTCAATGCTTGATGTCTTTCAAGCACGCTAGCCACAAATTCTCAAATTTGAAACCTTACTCATTTTAAAAAGCCACCACCAACATCCCAGAAGAATTTTTTACAGCCTACCCTTCCTGATTACACTTCCTTGTCGTTGTTTGAGTAAAAGAGAAGAAAGTCCAGCACATCGGAAAATGTGGTTGCAAGTACCAAAATAACAATTGCAATTCATTTGAATGTAATTATTCACTTGAACATAGTTATAAACTGACGTTTGTAAACACAATTTTGCATTGAGGAGGTGAATATAGGTGGAAAGTACATTATTTAAAAAGTATAGATTTGAGACAGACAGTTAAGAACTAGAAAAGGTGGGGTGCATACATCACCAATCAGGATACAAAGTGTGGATGTTTTTAGTTAAATAGCATCAAACTTTATGAGTTGCCAGTAGACAGAATCACCCCATATAGGGGAAAGAGAGGACAGTTAGTAAACTATTTACAATATATACATTTAAGATATAGATGTTACATTACGTTATATTCAGAGTGAGGCTACTGTTTTAGGTAATCAGTATGGAGTAGATTAACTTGTAGTAGGGACATTAGCTGGCTATGTGGGTTGAGTGCAACTGCATTTCCAGTTTTGGGTGAGGTGAGAATGGAGCTGAGTTTTAAAGTGTTCAAAGTTTTCTGAAGTTCTTAGAGTGGGAGGGAGGGAATTCCATATTTTTGCTAGGAAAAATGATAGAAGAAGTTGACCAGCAGGACGGTTTGGTTTGCATATAGAAAGTAGATTTTAGTCAGTCTTGTAAGCACATGTTGGAGCCCCTTGATCTTCTTTGTTAGAAACCTCTGAGTTCCCTCTAATTGCTGCAGGTGCTTAGTACAGTACATGCCAAACAGGGCATACTCCTGAGGAGAGGGCCAGAAATATGCAAGAGTTCTACCATGTAGCACACGACCCTGATGTACTGGGTGCCATAGATTGCACACATATAGAAATTAAGACACCACCTGGGTAAGAGGGTAGGCTCTACATAAACAGAAAGGACTTCTACTCTATTAATTGCAAAGTCATGTGCAATGCCGAGGAAATCATTCTGAATGTGTGTGCTGGCAACCATGGCAGTTACTATGACTCATATGCCTGGCACACCTCACAACTATATCAGATGTTTACTCGGGGGATATCCCATAGAGTCATTTACTAGGTGATGCAGGTTATGCACTGGAACCATGGCTGATGAGACCCAGCAGAAATGCTCACACACCTACTGAAGAATGCCATAATGAGGCACACACTCAAACCAGAAATATCATACAGCTGCTGAAGAATGCCATAATGAGGCACACACTCAAACCAGAAATATCATACAGCATGTGTTTAGACTGGTGAAGTTGTGGTTCCAGTGCCTAGATACATCTGGGGGAGCCCTGCAGTACAATCCATGGACATGTACTGAAATATTCACAGTATGTGCCATGTTACACAGCATCATCCTGAGAAAACAGTTTTAGCAGGATCAACAAGGTGAAGGAGAACACATCCCACCACCAATGCCAAGGTCACCACTGCCACACACAGATGAGGAGTCAGAGGGGGATCCACCAGCTACTGTGGGTGTAGGCAGATGTAGGTGTGCTCAATATGTCCTCGCATTGCCAAAAAGACAAAGCATAGCACACTCATTCACCATGTAAAGGCCTAAAACCTTCCTCCTACACACATACATATAGTAACATTGATGCTAGGCAACTCTCATAAAGTTTACCTATCCATGTGTTGGCTATGTACTGCTTGCACTGACATAGTCAACCCTGAGTTAAAACTGCTGCAACTGTGGAACTACTGCATTTACAAGGTAAATATTGAACCTGGAGTGTATTGTGTGAGAATATTAATGAGTGGCATATCCTTGCATTTCATGACGTGGTACTTTAAGCAACTAAAAGGTGGGAGATTTGTACAGAAATGTTCTTAACATGTGATAGCAGAGATTATTTGATTATTAAGCAGTAGGCCTCAGGCATCAAAGATTCACAAGGTCATATGTCTCAAAAGTACTGATGATCACTGCATGCCCTCAGTTTAGCACCATACGTTTTTTCTGGAAAATCATTAAAGATAGAAGTTAGAAAGTAATGCTACACATTGCAGTTTCTGACTTTACAACCCTCACAAGATCATTCACAATAAAGTTGGGAAATATTGATGCTGTCAACTGTCTTACTTCTTAAGGCCGCTACAAGTCAAAGGTACAATTATCAGTTCAACATGACAGATGCAAATATACTAAGCAGTAAGTCAGCTATGGACCCAGAGCATCAGACACAAAGCTTATGTATAAAAGAACACCAAAAGACTGCTGTTCCAAGTTTAATACAATCAAAAGAAGAAGAACACACATAACCCTTGCTACCTTAGGTACCTTCCCTTGTGTGGCCTAGTTGAGTTATATATATGTTCAGAAATGTTATTTTTTAAGATCAGTGATGTTAGGTTTGTACCTACTGATAGACATACTTGTAATACAGAATGAATGATATACATACTTCATTGCCCAAGTGACATTGTATGTAGGGGAAATTAACAGAGCATTTAAACTTAGACTGCAAGAACATGTAAGAGATATTAAAAAACGTAATTGTGACAGGCCAATTTCTCTGCATTTTAAGTTATGTCATGGAGGTGAACCTTCTGGTTTGCAAGCTAGCAGTCTGGAACAAATATACTAAAATATTGGGATGATACAGTATTTAAAAACAAGCTGCTATATAAAGAGTCTATTTTTATTTTAAAGTATGGCACTTTAATTCCTTGTGGTCTTAACACTGAATGTAATTGGAGGCATCTGATTTAATTATCTATTAATTAATTATTTTAATTAGATAATTTTATTCTTATATATATATATATATATATATATATATATATAAAACATTGCTTATGTTTGTAAGTTTATACTCCTTGAAGGCTGTACAGCGAAGGCGCAAGAGTTTTATGTGTGTTCTTCTTTGAATTGTATTAAACTTGGAACCACAACCTTTTTGTGTTTTTTTATTTTTTGGATCCCTGCTTGTATGCATATACAAAGCTTATGTATCCCTGAATCCAAAAGATAGAAAACAGGGATCTGGCACAGTTATCATCATTTACACAGGGTGTTGTTGGGGATGGCAGGAAGCCTAGGCTGACACAAAAGGTCGGTGAGTGCGTGTGAGTAAGAAAGAGCAGCAAGCTGACATTTGGATAAACCAACAAATGGCCAGCGAGACAAAATGTGTTTTAAGCTGCACGGCTGAACCATGTAACTGTTGTGTGCGTGTGTGTGTGTGTGTGTGTGTGTGTGTGTGTGTGTGTGTGTGTGTGTGTGTGTGTGTGTAGGGGTCCTTCAGTTAAAATTGGTGTTTGAGTGTGTGCATGAGCACAGCCAAGCTCAGTGCTAACTCTATGTCTTTGTATGTCAGACAGGTGTGAGCCATGCATGGCAGAGGTAGCAGTTCATCATTATTGTCCCCGACCACAAGAACTGGCTCTGTCAGGAGTTACACTGGCACATGCATTCCCATGGTCATATGTATTGCTGCAACCTGAACGTGACTGATGTCTGCTGGATGAGCTCCCTTCATGGGGACCCCCAGGACCACAATCCCATGGCCTGCCATATCTGGGTGTGGACAGGTCACCCACTGATGGAGCAGTTTAAGTACTGCCACTATGGGAGAATGATCAGGCATGGCTACATTGGCTAACAGCAGATGATGTGGCTGACCTACTCCCAGGAGGATGCCATTCCCCTCCCAGCAGATGTTCCATCACAGAAATTGCTCATTCCATGACAGACATCCTTCGTTTCAAAGTGTCGTTCATCCGATCCATTGAATCAGCAACACGGTGGAGGCAGTCATTCATGTCAGCCTGTACCATATGTACAACCATGAGCATTTGTCTGGAGCACCTATATGAACATGCCTGTGCCTCCATGACACACCTAAACATACGTTGAGCAGTACGGGAAGAGACACCTGGATCAGGTGGAGGAGTAACAGCAGGCCTCCTCTGAGCACTCCTAACAACCCTCTTACATGGCACCTCACTCACACTATGGCTACGTCCAGAGTCAACAGGGACTGAAGCCACAGTAACCATACTTCCCTGATCAGATGCCTCGCCCTGTACCTGTCCAGTATCTGTGGGCTCACTGGAATGGGCAGGCGTAGGCCTATGGATTGCGTCCGATGGAATTGCAGGGGATGGCTTATGCTAACCTCAGTGTCAAATTTAAACTCTGCACCCCTGGACTGTGGCTCTGTTTGGTCACTATCATCATCAGAGTCTCCTGATCTACTGACATCAGGTGATAGAGGTCCCACACTTCCATTGTCAGGATCACCTGTGATAAAAAGCAACAAACACAGGAAAAAAATTTATACCTACACTACTATAGTCCAGCATATGCTAACAAACTAACAGTGGTGCCACTATTACAGACAGTACAGCAGTACACACAACGAGGCTGACATCAACATCCCACACTAAAATATTTCTTTAAATTGCTCAGCAGTACTGACATATAAATGTTTGGCTTACCATCTGCATATGAGATTCTCTTCTGCAAGCCAGGTGGTCCTGGAAGAAGTTAAGCAAGGGCTAAGGGCAACATCATCACAATTAACAGTAACACGGGAGGGGGGGTAATACTTTTTACCTTTTATATGTCAATTAACCATAATTTCAACAAGAAGTTGACTGGCAACTCCAACTTAAGCTAATCAATAAGAATGTGTTGTTAACTGTAGCAATCTTCAATCCCCCCAAAAATGTTCTTGTGACACAGAAGTTCATAGGTTCATAGGTTCATACTAGGCTATCTTCCCTAGGGCATTTATAAGCCTAGCCAGAGTGTGTTTGGCTTTCGCCACCCATTTTAAATTAATTTTGCTATGCCCTTTTTCGAGGTTAGTATACTGTGCCTCTGTCTAACAGTGACACAGAAGTGATACCCTGGGTAAACCTACGATCTCCCAACCACTCATCAAGATTCCTCTTGAAGAGAGTCAATGAGGGACTCTGCCTAAACTGGACTGGGATTTTATTCCAGAGTGAAGGGAGCCTCTGGGTTATGAATCTGTCCCTCCAGCATGTCCTATGTTTTTCAGTGCTGAGGTTCAAGTCTCTCAAGTGCGTAGCTCAATGGGATTTGGATTTTCTGAGGTGTAGCATGTCCATTAATTCCGGGTTGGACATGGCTTTATACGTCAGGCACAGATCGCCTCTGAGCAGGCGGTATGCCACTGAGTAGAGCTGGAGTTTCTTTAACCGGGCAGCATATGGCATCTGTTTGAGCCAATTGATCCTCTTGGTGAGGTACATTTGGGGTCTTTCCAGTTGCTGCAGATGGCTGGTAAGGTACATCCCAAAAGGGGCACTGTACTCAATTGTGGGCCTGATGAGGGATGAGTAAAGAGGCACAATGACCTCCCCTGATCTAGATGTGAATCCCTTCATGATTAGGTGGGCTATATAAAATGTTTTTCTAACCACTTTGGCCACGTGGTTGTCAAATGAGAGATTGCTATCAACTTGGGTCCCCAGGTCCCTAATTACTTTTTCTGTACTTAATGGATTACCACCTATGTGGTAATTTGTGGGCACTTTGTTTTTGCCAAAGGGGATGACTATACACTTTTTGGCATTTAGCTTGAGGCCATGGCTCTGGCACCAGTTGTCTGTTTCTATGAGGCCCTTTTGGAGAATGCTTGTGTTGGCTGGAGAGTCGATTATGGCACCCAGTTTGCAGTCATCTGCGAACTTGGTCAGCCACAGTCCTTCCGTGTTGGCCTGTACTTCCGAGAAATATATACCGAACAAGAGAGGTCCCAGGACTGAGCCTTGTGGGAAGCCACTTGTCACTGGTTTGGAGTCTGACATGGCTCCAGCAATTCTAACCATGTGGGTTCTGTCCTTGAGCCAGTTTGCAACCCATCTAGTGACATAGGGGTTTATATTTAAGCTGGTGAGCTTATCTGTAATGCCCGAGTGGGGTCCAGGTAGGCTGTGTGGACCACCTTCCCCTCGTCAATGGCCTTGGGGACTGTTTCAAAGAAATCGACCAGGTTTAAGAGGCAGGATCTGCCCTTAACAAAGCCGAACTGGGTAGGATCCAGTGTCTGTAGGTCCCCAATATCTTTATTTATGAGGTCCATGATGATCCTTTCCATAGCTTTGCAGACCAAGCTAGTCAGGCTTATGGGGCGATAGTTTCCAGGATCCGTTGAGGCACCACCTTTGTGGAGAAGGACCACTGTTGCTGTATGCTACTTTTTGGGTACATATCCTGTAGTAAGGCTGAGATTGAACAGTAGTTTTATGTTTGGGTTTAGCTCTTCTTGGAGTTCATGTAGGACGCAGCCCGGGACACCGTCTGGTCCCATTGAGGCTGTATTTTTTGCTTTGGAGAGGGAGGCTCTTACCTGAGCATCTGAGATGTCAGGGGGGCAGAACTCTGCTGGGATAGATATTTGCCCTTTTGGTGGGGAGGGGAGTTTGCGCTGAACCTGTCAGCTAGGATGTTGGCAATGTCTGTGGGTTCGGTGTATTTTTTGTCATTTTGGACTAATTCTGAGCATATCTGGGAATTCCCACCCAGGTTCCTAACATAACTAAAGAAAGCCTTGTGATTATCCTTAGTGTCCTGTGCAGTTTTTCTCTTGAAGCTGGCCTTAGACGATTTTATGAGTGCCCGTAGTTTTTGCTAATACTGATCAGAGATGCCTTTCCATTTTGGGATTTTGCTCTATCATGTAGTAGCTTCCTCCTTCTATTGTATAGTTTGTTTATGGCTGGGATCTACCAGACAGGACGTCTGCCTTTGGAGGATTGGGTCTTGGTTTTATTTGGGATTGCATGATCCATGCATTCCTGAAGGTGTTCATAGAATGCGTTTATAAAGGATTCTGCGGTCTGGACCATATTTTCCACAGGCCCGGGGGCTTTGAAGGATTCCACCTCGGTTTTGAGGAGTGTGAAATTTGCTTTAGAGAAGTTTTTCACTTTGATTTTCTGGGCAGGGGGTGGGGTCGGGATGTGAATATCCAGTGAGATTAGTTTATGGTCTGATCTTACCAGTGAGGGATACACTTCTGGTCTGGAGCATAAAGTCCCCATGTTGGTGATGATCAGGTCCAGTATGTTTTCCCTCTTGTGGGAGTGGTAACAAGTTGTTCCATAGCATTTGAGTTTATAAATTCTAGGAACCTTTGGGCTAGGGTGTTGGAGCTAGAGTAATGCTCCCAGTCTATGTTTGGGTAGTTGAAGTCACCCAATATAATGGTGTTTGGAGAGACCTTCATATTTTCCAGTGTTCTCAGGAAGGCCGAGTGGGGTTCCTGGGTTTGGGAGGGTGGTCTGTAGCAGGCTATAAACTGGAAGGCAGTTTTACCCACTGTTAGTTGCACATGGATAGTCTCTGATGCTTCGTGCTGTGCCACCAACCTGGAGGTGTGGGTATCTTTGACGAATATTGATACTCCCTCCTTTTGTGGTTCAGTCCAAGTTTTGGGGCGAAAAGCATGGTATGAGGTATAACCTGGTAGTGCTGGGGTGCTTTCGGAGCCTTGAACCATGTTTCTGTTACTGCACAGATATCGATGTTCTCCATGCTAAGGAGAGTTTTGAGTGCGTGCATCTTGAGGTTTAGACTTCTGGCGTTGAGTAGCATTACTCTTAGTTTCTTATCCCTTGTGATACCTATGGAGGTGGGTTTGTCTTTTGAGCCTTGCCTAAAAAGGCACTATGGGGTAGCAAGAGCCTTTGCCAATATCCAAAAGCCCAGGGGTGACAGGTGCAAGCCGTCCCTAGCGAAGCATCGTGGCTTGTCGAGCATGTCATCCCAGGCTGACAGGCATTGGATCCCCTTTGAATGACACAAATACTTAAGCCAATTGTTGAAATTGATCATCTTGTCTTCATATTGTGGCATCATTCTTGGTGAGGGTAAGATGCTACTCAAGGTCAGGGTAATACCGGCCTGGGCTACATGCTCAGAGAGCTCGTCTATGTCTCTTTTCATGTAGTCCAGGGAGGTACGTCTCAGGTCATTCACACCAGCATGGACAATGACTGAGTCATATTTGTACTTGCCTTGGAGTGACCTGAGTGCTTGTGTTATGTGGCGGATCCTAGCGCCCGACAGGCAGCTCACCATGACCTTCTCCTTGTTCAGCCTGGTGAGTGGGATGTCAGTGTGCCTGACGATAGAGTCACCTATTACAAGTGTATCAGGTGTGTTGTTTAGCCTTAAGGGCTTTGACTGTTCGGCATACTGGCTTTGTGAGCTATGTGTTGCACGTGTTTTATTTTAGGGTAGCAGTTGCTTGGGTGTCTGCTTTGGAGGTCTCTGCTGCTTAGGCAGATTTTTATTTAGAGCCTCTGAGTATGTTTTTCTGTGTTTATGTGTTTGGTTTGCTGTCGTGGTAGGTCTATGTGAGACTGGAATTGTAGTGAGTGTGGTTTCCTTCTCCTCCTGACTGGTTACGCCAGTACTGAGTTGAGAGAGCTTAGCCTCCAGTTTGGCTATATGGTTGCATCTCTCACATGTGTTGGAATTTGTTGGGAGGAGGAGAGGGTTGTCTGTGTACAGGAGGCAGTTGTAACATTGCCTTAAGATTCTCAGATTCACCAGCTGGACCAGAGAGGAGATTGACAACTGACCTTTGGACATGCTAGAATAGTATTGGGAATTCCTTTATAATTGAACAAAAGGGCCAATGAGGAACAAGGTACTCAAGGGGAGTTTGTGAGGGTGTAGTGCTTTTAATTTTTTAGTGCTGACTTATATAATTGCTTTAGTGAGCAAGTGCCAGGTAACTTAAATGCAATGGGTTACAGGTAACTTAAATGCAAAAACGACAAACAGTAACTTTCTTTCAAGTGAAACAAGGAAATAAGTACAGTAAGCAATGCAGATATCACTAGGGATCCACAGAAGCACTGAAAAGCTGCGTTTTAGGTGGAATTAGCTTTTCAGGGAAATAACAAGCAAACAAACAACAAGCATACAAACAAAGCTAGATTCAGCAGGCCTGGATCTAGTCTATGCTACAGCAAACAAGGTGTACCGATTTCAGTAAGAAACAGTTCAAATATGCAGGCACTATAAGCCTTTAACCAGAAATTCCCAGCTCAGAAGGGCAGAGTCCAGCCTCTCCTCCCACAAGAGTGCAGACCACAAACCTTCTTAATGTAAAATAACTGGCCTGAAGCCCAAGTGCTTAAACCAGAACTAATACACTTTTAGAATACAGACACTGAGCCCTCAATCAGCAGTTCCCAACTTAGAAGGATGTAAGCTACCTGTCCTGCCACCACAGTGCAGGCCACAAACCTTCCTAATGTAAAACAACTGGTCTGAAGCCCAAGTGCTTAATCCAAAAGACTTAGAATGATAGCTACACTTTAATCAAGTTACCACCAAGCAGTAATAAATACAATTGAATACTTTAAAGAATGCCTGGATTAGTGCTCAAGTTATACAAACAAAACTAGATTCAGTAAGTACCTTATTGATTTCAGTTGTTTTACTATATAAGAGTATTCAACTGTTGAGATACCAAAGCCTACCTGGAAGCTCCTTCTGGGACTTGCTTGCACTCCCTGACACTGTTGTACTGACATCTAGGACATGCTGTTGTACACTTTTCTGGGAGCTGTCTGGATCCCTGACAGTGGCCAGGAACTCTTCACTTGGTGTTAGTGGTGGCTCCATAGCAGGCCCTTCCCCAGTAACCATCTGATCATGGCCCACTGCAGCTGCTGTCCTCCATGTAGATGTGATCATGTCAGTGGCTCTGGGGTGCACCTTCTCATATAGCCTGCCATGGCCACCCACAGCTTTCACATCATCCACAATCTGCCACCAAATTTGCATTCTGCTTGCCATATCTCCACGTCCCCTTTGAAGCAGGAAGGCAGCATGTTGCCTAAAGACATCCACTATCATCTACTTTTCAGCATCAGTGAAAGGTGGTCTCTGAGGATTGACACACCTGGGTGGCATACTCCTAGGTGTCCTAAAAGACAACAGAAGGATAAAACACATAAGCATGACATAACTACAAAATAAGTGTTCCCAGATAAAACAGAAAAGGTAGCCTCTCAGTATTAACCACTGGTGAAACATAAAACAGTCTAGAGGTGTGAAAATATGAACAACAGGCTGAATGCAAAAAAAGGACAGTGACAATAGTAAAATATCCTTGTTTGTACTATAAAAGTAACGCAGCTTTGCTCCCCCCAAAAGAACAGGCAATGACACATTCTGTTAACAAACCATCGTTGAAATGCTAAAAGTGCTATCAAAGGAACTGCCGCTGAAACATTTGTACATGTTTATCACAGAGCATTCCATTTTCATGCATTGGCAGTCATGTATACATGTGAAATGCCTTGACAAGTATGTCCATGGCATCAGTACACTTCTAACTAATGCATACAGATAAAAATGTAAAAGCCTTGTTTTAGATTTTTCTTAATTACCTTCCAGCATATGCAGTATGTAGCTGACAAAATGCAAGCATACCTTCTGAAGTTCAGTCATCCTTTGTGCATTTATATCCCAAAGTAATAGCGTATGTTCAGTCTTCTCCACATAAACAAGTCTCCTCACCATCAGTTTGCCTAGCTACATGGTTGCCTTTTTATATGGTGTAGGTTCAGGGCTGTCAGCATGGTGGATATGCAAATGAGGTGTAAACTGATTAGAATTGCTGAATCCCAAATACATAGATCCATGTAGGAGATGTAAATATAGTGCAGGGACTCCCTCAGTGTTTGTTTTTAATGGATTGCAACTGTGAATGATTACTGGCTGGGAGAAGAAAAACAACAGCAATGCAGGCTGCTTTACATACAGTTGGTGTGTCAGGTTAGAGCTACAAAGTGTTAGATGTAAGGTTGGAAATGTAAGCAAGCAGCACACAATTCACAGGTTGTGTTCAGTAACATCCAACATCCCCTTCATTTGTTGGCAACTGCATATGATATTATTTCCTGTTAATATCCTCACACATTTTAAGGCCAATGATATAGAATGGCTTACACATTGCATGTCTCGGATTCTGGTCAGGTAAATGAAGAATGACCAACAAACACAGAGCTGTATATTTGCAAGCAATAATCATAACAAGTTGTGTGAGCACAAGTGCACTACATACATATATAATAATGTACAAATAACAGTTGTATGGTTTCATAATACTGTAGATGATGTTGCAGTTGATTGTGTGCAGAATGATTTCAGTTCCTTGCTGCAAAGCTGTTTGTGTGCAAAGAGGGATAAGGTACCCATCATGTGTTCTGAAGGTTCATTGATATCTGTGCAGTAACAGAAACCTGGTTCAGGGCTCCCGAGAGCACCCCAGCACTACCAGGTTATACCTCATACCATGCTTTTCGGCCCCAAAACTTGGACCGAACCACAAAAGGAGGGGGAGTATTGATATTCATCAAAGATACCCACACCTCCAGGTTGGTGGCAAAGCACGAAGCATCAGAGACTATCCATGTGCAACTAACAGTGGGTAAAACTGCCTTCCAGTTTATAGCCTGCTACAGATCACCCTCCCAAAACCAGGAAACCCACTCGGCCTTCCTGAGAACACTGGAAAATATGAAGGTCTCTCCAAACACCATTATATTGGGCGACTTCAACTACCCAAACATAGACTGGGAGCATTACTCTAGCTCCAACACCCTAGCCCAAAGGTTCCTAGAATTTATAAACTCAAATGCTATGGAACAACTTGTTACCACTCCCACAAGAGGGGAAAACATACTGGACCTGATCATCACCAACATGGGGACTCTATGCTCCAGACCAGAAGTGTATCCCTCACTGGTAAGATCAGACCATAAACTAATCTCACTGGATATTGACATCCCAACCCCACCCCCTGCCCAGAAAACCACAGTGAAAAACTTCTCTAAAGCAAATTGTACACTCCTCAAAACTGAGGTGGAATCCTTCAAAGCCCGGGCCTGTGGAAAATACAGCCCAGACCGCAGAATCCTTTATAAACGCATTCTATGAACACCTTCAGGAATGCATGGATCCTGCGATCCCAAATAAAACCAAGACCCAATCCTCCAAAGGCAGACGTCCTGTCTGGTGGACCCCAGCCATAAACAAACTACACAATAGAAGGGAAGCTACTAAATGATAAAGCAAAATCCCAAAAGGGAAGGCATCACTGATCAGTATTAGCAAAAACTACGGGCACACATAAAATTGTCTAAGGCCAGCTTGAGAGAAAAATTGCACAGGACACTAAGGATAATCACAAGGCTTTCTTTAGTTATGTTAGGAACCTGGGTGGTAATTCCCAGATATGCTCAGAATTAGTCCAAAATGACAAAAATACACGAACCCACAGACATTGCCAACATCCTAGCTGACAGGTTCAGCAAACTCCCCTCCCACCAAAAGGGCAAATATCTATCCCAGCAGAGTGCTGCCCTGACATCTCAGATGCTCAGGTAAGAGCCCTCTCCAAAGCAAAAACACAGCATCAATGGGTCCAGATGGTGTCGGGCTGCATCCTACATGAACTCAAAGAAGAGCTAAACCCAAACATAAAACTACTGTTCAATCTCAGTCTTACTACAGGATATGTGCCCAAAGAGTGGCGTACAGCAACAGTGGTCCCTCTCCATAAAGGTGGTGCCTCAACGGATCCTGGAAACTATCGCCCCATAAGCCTGACTAGCTTGGTCTGCAAAGCTATGGAAAGGATCATCATGGACCTCATAAATAAAGATATTGGGGACCTACAAACACTGGATCCTACCCAGTTCGGCTTTGTTAAGGGCAGATCCTGCCTCTTAAACCTGGTTGATTTCTTTGAAACAGTCACCAAGGCCATTGGCGAGGGAAGGTGGTCCACACAGCCTACCTGGACCTCAAAAGCCTTGATACAATACCCACTCGGGCATTATAGATAAGCTCACCAGCTTAAATATAAACCCTATGTCACTAGATGGATTGCAAACTGGCTCAAGGACAGAACCCACATGGTTAGAATTGCTGGAGCCATGTCAGACTCCAAACCAGTTACAAGTGGTGTCCCACAAGGCTCAGTCCTGGGACCTCTCTTGTTCGGTATATATTTCTGGAGGTACAGGCCAACACGGAAGGACTGTGGCTGACCAAGTGGCCAGATGACTGCAAACTGGGTGCCATAATCGACTCTCCAGCCGACACAAGCATCCTCCAAAAGGGCCTCATAGAAACAGACAACTGGTGCCAGAGCCATGGCCTCAAGCTAAATGCCAAAAAGTGTATAGTCATCCCCTTTGGCAAAAACAAAGTGCCCATAAATTACCACATAGGTGGAAATCCATTAAGTACAGAAGAAGTAATTAGGGACCTGGGGACCCAAGTTGATAGCAATCTCTCATTTGACAACCACGTGGCCAAAGTGGTTAGAAAAACATTTTATATAGCCCACCTAATCATGAAGGGATTCACATCTAGATCAGGGGAGGTCATCGTGCCTCTTTTCTCATCCCTCATCGGGCCCTTAATTGAGTACAATGCCCCTTTTGGGATGTACCTTACCAGACACCTGCAGCAACTGGAAAGACCCCAAAAGTACCTCACCAAGAGAATCAAAGGGCTCAAACAGATGCCATATGCTGCCCGGTTAAAGAAACTCCAGCTCTACTCAGTGGCATACCGCCTGTTCAGAGGAGATCTGTGCCTGACGTATAAAGCCATGTCCAACCCGAATTAATGGACATGCTGCACCTCAGAAAATCAAATCCCATCGAGCTACGAGAGACTTGAACCTCAGCACTGAAATAAATAGGACATGCTGGAGGGACAGATTCATAACCCAGAGGCTCCCTTCACTCTGGAATAAAATCCCAGTCCAGGTTAGGCAGAGTCCCTCATTGACTCTCTTCAAGAGGAATCTTGATGAGTGGATGGGAGATCGTAGGTTTACCCCGGGTATCACTTCTGTGTCACTGTTAGATAGAGGCATAGTATACTAACCTCGAAAAAGGGCATAGCAAAATAAATTTAAAATGGGTGGCAAAAGCTAAACAAATTCTGGCTAGGCTTATAAATGCCCTAGGGCAGATAGCCTAGTATGACCCTATGAACCTATGAACCTATGAGAGTTCAAATCCAGATCTTTGTAGACATATCTCATATCAACCATCATTTTCTAGTGTGTATGTTATAGACTGATTTTCCTCATTTCAAGTACTTGTCCCTTTTTTGTCTTTTTTTCCCTTTTCTGTCTTAGTTTTTTTTTTTTTTTGTGGGCCAGTGTTTGCGAGATGCAGAGCTTAGCACAATTAAGAGAATGGGGAAAATGAATGGCAGGTTTGGCTGTGCTTATTTTCTTTGCACAAAGACTGACAGTGTGCAAAGTGGACAACTGGATCACCTAGGAAGTGAAAAGGACCCAGACAGCCAAAAACAGAAACCAAATACTTCAATAAATTCTATTGGGCACCGTGTAAACCTGCTAAGTGGCGTTTCATTACACTTAACAGAGAGACCTTAAGAATGATTAGTAAATTAGGGAATGTCATGTAACTAGACCTGTGCCAGCAGGTGTAAATGTAGGGCTGGATTACAGGTGCTCCTGGGTTCTAGTACAGGGTGTGCAACCTTTTTCTTACTGTTGTGACATTGCAGTTTATAGCAGTGAACTAAAACGTACGTAGACAAGTGTTATTTCAACTTTCTTGTGGCAACAGGTGTAAGACTGCCATATACATGGTCCTGGGTTCTAATACAGGATATTCCATACACTTTTACTGTTGTTCCCCTTCCCACTATATTAATTCTCACTTATAACACTTTGAGTAGTGGAGCTGATATTAATTTTATGTATGTGGGATGAGAAGCTATTATTATGTTATCAGATGTTTGACTGAGTTTATACTGTGTACTATATTTCTGTAAGTATAATTCTGCTATCTGGACTTACATGACCTTTACATTTGCCTAAGACACATACACAACTGCCTCTATATACAATAACCTTGTCAGGTCACACACATACAAGTGTAACAGCTCATACTGTTACTTGTATTTATGTATGATTCTTGACTATGTCTAACCAGCACTTCTTCTGTGGCAAAGATGGAAAATCAAACCTGTGGAAGAAAATGTTTTGTCCCTTATACCTAGGTTTGAATCCCATAGTGTAAAAATCAATTTTTGTCAGTGTATAAAGGTAAAAATAAATGTGTCAGGTCATTACATTTATGCCTCCCAGTGCATGTCTGAAGACCTAACTCATCTAACAGTTACCTTCCAATTTCCAATATATATTGCCGGGCTACATCAGTAGACACCCGCTCAAACTAAGACCAAGTGTCAGATTAACCTTCCAGTTGCAAGTATTTAATTCTTAAGTGCTTGGCACTGTTGGTGTCTGCTTTCCATCACCCAAGTGCATTGCTCAAGTGTGCTCACTCCAGTAAACTTGATAAGTGAAATTAGCAGGAAAGCATCAGTCTCCATTGCTCTAGGTCTTCAGGTAGACACAGCTGGCATTAGTTGGGAAGATGCCAGATTTAGGGTACACAGTTGGGGTATCCAGGAGTCCAGGATATTTATTGGAGTCCTACTAAAGCATCTCTGCCAAAGGCTTCTGCAGGGGGACTATTCTGGCTCCCAGTGCAACTCTGAGGATCAGAATAGTACAGCGCAGGCTGTGTCCAGTGCCACTGGTATCCCGTGCACTAGAAAGCAATGTAGGCATCATTTTAATGGCCTACAGAGGAGGAAGAAGGATACCGTTGAGCTTTGGTTGAGAAATTTTGGACTGTGGACATTCCACAGCTGTGTAAGTATCAACTAAAGAGAGTACTTGTAAGACATCGAAAGCTTAATATAGGCAAGACTGGTATGTGTAATGATCTTTTGTTCTTCTCTGTTATTTCCCCAGCTGTTAGAGAGTGGGAGTTCTATGTCCATGCCTATGAAACTCGATTGGAGAGACTGAGGGAAGTAAGTGGCATGCATGCAGAAGAGGAGAAGTGTTAATGTAGCATTAAAAGTTAAAGTAGCTTTTTTGGTATTTTAGAGTTGTATCAAATTGAGCATGCATATCCCAACTGTAAAAGCAAGCATACATGCATTAGTCTGCCATTTGTAAGAGTCCAATATTAGACTTTAGTCAGAGGTTGTGGGGTTCAAATACAACTATTCACAACTATACAATACTGTTATTTTTTCAATAATATTTACATTAAATTAAAACCCCTACACTAGTGGCACAAATGCCCTTCTGTAAACTGTAATCTGTATAAGTGTAACATGCATATGTGAAGTATATGCACATTTCAATGATTACTTGCATCAATCTGTAGTATAGTGTATCTGTTAGTAGATATACTTTAATGTAAATCTTAAGATAATAGACTTGTATAATTGTATTAATGCATTGTATGTCACATATGATGGCAATAATTTTATCTCTTTTTTTCTCACCCCAACCCTTATTTCATTATTTTTTTTTCTATTTTTAAAAATATGTTTTTGTTTATTTTATGTTTAAAAATATTTTTTATTTTATTTTTATTATATTTTATTTTTAAAAATATTTTTATTTTATTATTATTTTTTTATTTTTATTATGTGTCATCAAAATGTATCCATGTCATCCTTGTGTACTATATCATTTAATGCTCCACAGCACAGCGAGGGAGGCCAGCCCCATTGGATCAGCCTGCTCCCGCACCGATGCCCAGTATGTCTAGGTGCCAACCTGGTAGCCTCAGAGGCTGGTCCAGTGGTACCCTCAAGGAGCAGTGGCAGAGGTGATGTCCTCACCCGTAGCAAGTTGCCAGGGATGGTGCATAGGGTGGTGCACACCTATGCCAGATGGAGAGACTGCTCTCCCTCATGTTCTGTAGGAGGAGGAGGAGGAGAATCAAGCACTCCAGCCATCTGTGGAGTAAGGAGACAGTGATGACAGTCCAGTGGGTTAGGACTCATTTCTTACTGTCTGCAAGCTTGATGACCATGGGCCCAGGTTGTCCCCACCCTCACCCCAATCATGGTGTCCCCCAACCTTTTGTATCCATCACTGTTCCTGTCTTTTGTCTTGTTTTTTCTTGTCTGTCTGCAGTTGCTTCCTCCCCTACCTAACTTACCTGACCCAGACATACTTATGTCCCTTCCCCAACTTACCTCTCTCTCAAATAAAAAATAAATGGGCACCTGTTCCACAAAAATAAACATAGTTCCATACATAGCTCTCCATTTCACAAATGTCATCTCCACACACTTGATTTGGTCCAATTGACTATACAACATGATTATGTCATGGTTACCCTTCTTTCTGGAGGTGGCAGTCTAAATTCATTTAAAATTCTGCATACATTTTCACTTTACACTGTTAAAGAAATGGATAGCTATGGTTCTTTCCTACCTCCCTCCTGCATGTCCCTGTACTGGTCTCCCTTTGTTCCTCCCCTGCTTGCTCCCCATTTCACCACTTTGCTATCTACCCTATTTTAACCACTTTAATCTGGTCAAAAAATAGAATCACACACAACACATATAAGTAGCAGAAAAAGAAATGGATCCCCTTCACTTTTAGGCTCCACAATGCACAGCAACAATGAGTGGTGGGAAATTCCTGTGGTTACCTCCATACAATGCCACTTAGCCCCACTTTGCTCTGCCAACACACGGCTACACACTGGGATGGTGCAGTGGTGCAGGAGTTAGCATTGTTACCTTACAGCAAGAGGTTCTCTGGTTCAGTTCTCAGCTGGGGTTCCTTCTGTGTGGAGTCTGTATGTCCTCCCTGTGTTCATGTAGGTTTCCTCCAGGTGCACTGGTTTCCTCCCACATTCCAAAGACATGCAGCTGGAGCATTTCTCCCTGCTGTGAATGGGCACTGTCCCAGTCAGATTTTCCTGGTAAACAAATGTTAAATAAATAAATACACAAGTACTATAAAAAATTCATGTCATTGGATTATCAGTGTTTATTGAAAAGTATTTAAACGTATTAGATATGCCTGGATTCGAAGCTCGAAAAAAAATGTGTCACTGCATTAACATGTGCTGTTACAGAGTCAGTTAAGCAGCAGTAGGTCTGTTTCATAGCGTCAGACTAACTCTCAAACTTTAGCAGTGCTGCTCATGTTTGTGGACTGCTTAGTTATGAGCAGACATGAATAGTATTGGAAATGTACATCTCACATGCAAGTACACTATCCCAAATGTTGTGCAATCCCGTTGCTCACCACACTTTAGAAAAGTTAATATTATTATGTATTACTGCTGTTTGCTGTCTTTTTCCTGCCTATGATATGAAATTACATGTGGAAACATACATTGAAGGTCCTATCTTACAATATGTCACATATTTACATTACAATACAGCCATGTGTTACCTCCCTCCCTCCCAAGCACTGCAACCCTGGTGTCTCAATACTTTTTCCACACATGCTGTAAATCACCTACACTCATCATCATCTTCTTTTGGCTGTTCCCGTTAGGGGTCACCACAGGGGATCATCTGTTTCCATTTCTTCCTGTCCTCTGCATCTTGCTCTATCACACCAACCACCTGCATGTCCTCTCTTACCGCATCCATAAACTTTATCTTAGGCCTTTCTCTTTTCCTGTTACCTGGTAGCTTCATCCTTAGCATATTTTTCCCAATATACTCAGCATCCCTCCTCAGCACATGTCCAAACCAACGTAATCTTGCCTGTCTGGCTTTGTGTCCAAACCTTCTAACCTGGGTTGACCCTCTAATATACTTATTCCTGATCCTGTCCATCCTCGTCACACCCAGTGCAAATCTTAACATCTTTAACTCTGCCACATCCAGCTCTAACTCCTGCCTTTTTGTCAATGCCACTGTTTCCAACCCATATAACATAGCTGGTCTCACTACCCTCTTGTAGACCTTCCCTTTCACTCTTACTGGTACTCGTCTATCACAAATCACTCCTGACACTCTTCTCCACCCACTCCATCCTGCCTGTACTCTCTTCTTCACCTCTCTTCCATACTCACCATTACTCTGAACTATTATTCCCAAGTATTTAAACTCATCCACCTTTGCCACCTCTACTCCCTGCATCCTCACCATTCCTGTATCCTCCCTCTCATTCACACACATATATTCTTAGTCCTGCTGACCTTCCTTCCTCTGCTCTCTAGAGCATATCTCCATCTCTCCAGGGTCTCCTCCACCTGTTCCCTACGCTCACTACAGATCACAAGGTCATCTGCAAACATCATGGTCCATGGGGACTCCTGTCTGATCTCGTCTGTCAACCTGTCCATCACCATTGCAAATAAGAAAGGGCTCAGAGCTGATCCTTGATGTAATCCCACCTCCACTTTAAATGCATCCGTCACTCCCACCGCAGATCTCACCGCTGTCACACTACCCTCGTACATATCCTGTACCACTCTTACATACTTCTCTGACACTCCCGACTTCCTCATACAGTACCACAACACCTCTCTAGGCACCCTGTCATATGCTTTCTAAGTCTACAAAAACACAATGCATCACCTACACTACAGAAAGTAATATCCAGTGTTGAGTTAGATGCAATGCACATCAATCTGGTAACACACAGAACTACAACTATTGACCCATAAGCCTAAAAAGCCTTATCTGCAAGACTAGGGAAGGAATCAGGATGGACCTTATCCGCAGGGACATAGGTGACCTTCAACACACTCAACCCAACCCATTTTGTTTTTGTCAAAGATAGATTTTGCTTATTAAACCTAGTGGACTTCCTTGATACTGACCCCCCAAAAACCTGGATGAGGGATAACAGGACATACCTCCTATATTGAGTTATCCAAGGCCTTTGACACTATCCCCAATTCATGTCTAATAGTGAAAATCTCAAATCTGGGAATTAAGCCATACATTACTAGATGGATAGCCAACTGGCTCACTGACAGAACACACACTGTCAAATTTGGTGACTGCACCTCCACCACTAGTCCACTTACCAGTTACCTATTATTCTATCAATTTTCTCAGTTTGTAAGAGCTGTAATAAAAATCTGTCCCTATTTTTGGGCCTTTATCCCCCTATTATTTATGGCTTTGTCTAGATTTCTTGCTGTAAAAGGTTGAGAGGTATGTTTGAGTTTCATACTTCAAATCCTTCAGAACATGTACTTATACCACATTTGCATAAGGCATCTATGTCAAATATGTCCCAATTTCTGGATTATTGTCCCTTCATTATGTTGGCCTTTGTGCAAATGTGTTGATCTAAGAGATTGAGAACTCTCTCTGTGAAGCCCTGATAATAATTGTGGCATTCTGTGCAAAACCAGGGATTGTAAGTGCTCTGCTTTAAACAGGATTGCCATCCATGTAGACTTGCATGGTTTCCTGGCCGGCAACCCTGTAGCTAGCCACAAAACCTCGCTTAGATGTGGTGTGGGGCATGACTATGCATTGCACATACTTGCGCACTGCTGCTTGTCGTGCACCACTGCACACACTTGTTAACTCTGTGTAGGCTTCACGCAAAGCCTACATGGAGTTTATTGAATCCTGGGTGTAAATTAATATGTATGTATGCCTTTAAGGAGCTTTCCAGTGGTTTGCACAAAAGTATAAATACTGAGCACGTGCGAGCCTGACTCCCATTTTGTAGTAAGCTGTTGAGATGTAAGCATGTATGTTTCTATAGTCTGTCAGTTAATCAGCTTGTTTATATTTTATAATCCTGTTGTCCATCCTGATGTGTTTCTATGTAATAAAGCATATAAACAAACTATGCCTTCTGTTCATCATCTATAGTAGAGCGGGACGAGCGACATGATGCCAGAATGGGATCTAGATTCTCCAGATTAGAGACCGAGAAGCAGTCAGTTAAGATTGGAGGAATATACAGGAGTGAATCAGCCCTACTGCATGTATAACTTGCAAAACAGGTCAGAAACGAATTTCAGGTATTAAAACTTGCTCAAACGATTTCTTATTTGGAAAATATAAAACAAAGCAATCAAAATGCTCTAAACGAATTTCTAAGTAAACAAAATGTCCGAAACTGTGACATATTAATATAAGTATTTGAAATAACGGGTCTATATTGAATCACCGAACGCTTAGAAAAGCAAACGCTGATTCATCGACCCCATGTAAGTGAAAGTTTACAATCTTGAACACTCAGAACAGCGATTTCTGAGGGAAAAAAATCGGTGTTCTGAGTGTTCGAGATTGTAAGCTTTCACTTGCATGGGGTCAATGAATCAGCATTTAGGGAAAAAAAATCGATGTTTCGAGAAACATACACACAACACATGCACACCACAAACTATTTCTAATGTGGGGGGCTTCGCCACCCACAACCACTGACGTGGGGGGCTGTGCCACCCACACCCCCCCTACTTAAATATACCAACTACGAGACCGCACTACAGTAACAAAGAAGGCAAAATACCGAAGGCGACCAACCAATTTCTTTTCCAGGGAAAGAATTTGCTTATATGCTGCTTTGGAATTTTGCCATTTCACACTATAAAGTTCGATCAAGATGCATTCGAAAGAATGCATCTTAGATCAGCTAATAGGGAACATAAATAACTATGGAAAATGTTTGAAACAAAGCCTGGATCACATAAAATGTATAACATAAGGGAAATGACTGCATTTTTTTGCTAAGCACTACTTTTTCACATTTATCAAAGCTATTCGAGTTGTCTGAAGTGTATGAAGTGTTTCCATGCTTGTGCCATGTTACAGTACAGTTATTTCATAAAATACAGCCATTTTAAAGCATATTTCACAAAGTACAGTATTCCAAAGAGTTTACTGTGCATTTGAGTGTTATTACAGGCACACATAGCAGCTTGTTCTTATATAATTACAAGGGTCATATTGTTACAGTGTGTTTGGGCATAATTTGTTGGCATGGAAAATGGATTTATTCAAAACCATGTCCACTTGTGTTTGACAATAATATTGCAGAAAACTGGAGAGTGTTTGAGCAAGAGTACAATATTTTCCTATAGACTGCATTTTCTGATAAAGATGACCATATATACATTTATTCTGCATAATTTGGCTGGGTCAGAAGCCATAGAAAGAGTGCATTCATTTGTACATGCACCTACTGTATTTGCAGGAGAGGGAGAAAACTGTCAAACAGTTATACCAGCTGAATCAAGGGAAGACCTCAAGTGCTTAAAACATAAATTTAGAGAAATGTGTAACCCCCAAGTGAATATTGCACTGGAAAGGCACTTATTTCACACAAGAGATCAAAAGCGTGGCAAAACTTATGCATCATATATAACTGATTTGAGAAACAAGGCTAAAATGTGCAGATCTGGTGATTTAATGGATGAGTTGCTAAAAGACAGACTTGTGTGTGGTATTAAACATGATGCTGTGAGAACGATTTTGCTTTGTGGCAGTGATTTAACTTTGAATAAGGCCATTGAGATCTGTCAGGTATATGAGCTTATAGAAAAGCACACAAATATGCTTACAAATGAGAGATGCATGCTTCCAGAAACTTCTAAGGCCAGTGTTGATAGTATGCAGCATGTGGTTAAAAGAAACAGGCCCAAGGACATGGCAGCAACTGTAACCCCTGCAACAGTCACTGGTAATGGTAAACCACAGAGTTTTCTAGTAAATTCCAGAGTATGTACAGTCTCAGTGAAGCATAAGAGTGAGTCAGCAAGCTCAAGGAATGGGCCTCCACCCAGTTTTATTGCTAACTGTCATAATTGTGGTGTAGATCATGAGCCTAAAAGAGAAAAATGTTTAGCTTTTGGTCAGCAATGTCACAAATACAGTAAGTGGAATCATTTCAAAATGTTTTGTAAATCAAAAGGGACACATACTTTTATCAAAAGGAAACATTCAAAGAAACAAGTTGATCTATTAGAAACCCGTGACCCTACTTTTTTGTTGATGGTGTGTCTGTGCTTCATGAAACAGTCAATGCAGTAGATTTACGGGCAAGGAATGAAGTATTTTTTACTGTTCAGTTAAATGGGAAGCCCATAGAGCTCAAAGTTGACACAGGTTCAAAGTGCAATGTTATGCCAGCAGAAACATTTTCTAAAGTATGTGCTGGTAAGAAGCCTGATTTGGCAAAGTGTGTGAAGTTTGTTGCTTATGGTGGTGAAGAAATTCAGACTGAAGGCTCAGTGGTGCTTTCGTGTTACTCTACTGGGAGAAGCTACAACTTATTTTATGTGGTCAAAAGGCACATGCAGTCATTATTAGGGCTCAGAGACAGTTTGGAAAGGGGGCTGCTTTCGTTTAATAAGGAAGTCCGTCATGTTAGCTTAAAAGACTACCACTATTCTAATTTTGCCCAGTATATTTTCTGTATGTATGTTGATCTTTTCGAAGACTAACTAGACAAACTTCCAGTTGTGTACTCCATGAAGTTGGACCCAGATGTCAGCCCAGTTGTCAGGCCAGCCTGGAAAGTTGCAGTAGCTATTGCAAAACAGAGTCAAAGCCGAGCTAGACAAAAATGCTGCAATAAGGTATGATTTGTCCAGTAGATGAACCAACTGAATGGGTATCATTCCATGGTGGTAGCTCATAAGAAAAGCTCAGATGATATCAGAATATGTATTGATCCATGAGATTTGAAAAAAAGCACTGAAAAGACCTCATCATCCAATGCACACAGTCAAACAATTTGCAGCACTCTTGCCAAATGCCACTGTTTTTTCTCTCTTGGATGCAAAGAGTTCATGTTGGCAAGTTTTGCTTGACAGAAAATCCGCATTGCTAACTACATTCAGTACTCTGTTTGGCAGGTAAAGATTTTTGGGAATGCCATTTGGGATAAATTCTGCCAGTGGAGAAGGCTTTCAGCGTGCAATGGAGCAAATTGTTTTTGGGTATCCTTGTGCTATTATAGCAGATGATATTCTAGTAGGAGGTAATGGTGAAGCTGAACATGACAGAAACCTCAGAAAAGTTCTGGAAAGAGCACATCAAGTGAATCTTAAGCTCAATCCCCAGAAGTGTAAATTCAGGTTACAAGAAGTTTCTTACGTTGGTCAATTATTTACCAATTCCGACTTACAACCAGACCCCTCCAAGCAAACAGCTATTCTTGAGATGCCAGCTCCAGATGATTTTCAAGCCCTGCAATGTTTTCTTGGCATGGTTAACTATCTAGGCAATTTATTCCAGATATGAGCCAACTAGCAGCACCGCTCAGAGAGTTAACACATAGAGATGTATTTTGGTCATGGTAAGAACAACATCAGAGAGCATTTGATATCCTGATACAGAGAGTTGCCAGTCTACCAACTCTCAGATTCTGTGATGTTCACAAACCAGTTACTCTTTCCTATGATGCTTCAAAATTTGGTTTTGGTGTAGTCATTCTTCAAAGGGTTAACCTGTAGCCTATGTGCCCAGAACTCTTACCCAAACTGAAATGCAGTATGCTGAGGTAGAGAAAGAACGTTTGGCAGTTGTGTTTGCATGTTTGAAGTTCCATGATTATATTTATGGTCGACTTATCCAGATTTACAGTGATCATCAACCTCTAATCACTATTTTGAGAAAGCCTATGCATAATGCTCCTGCCATATTACAATGTGTGATGTTGAGACTGAAAAAGTATAATTTCAGTCTTGTCTTCATGAAAGGCAAATTTATTTATCTTGCTGATACAATATCCAGATCACCCAGAAATACCACTGAACAGAGCGAGAATGAGCAACTTGATTTTGAAGTCATGGAAGTGAGAAATCTTTCTCCCACACATCTTGCTGAGCTTAAAAGTCATACAGCCACAGATTCAGTTCTTCAGAAGCCCAACTACTTTATCAGTGAAGGATGGTTGTCAAACCAATCTAGTTTACCTCAAGAAGTGCGACCTTATTTTCCTTACTGAGATGAGATTTTTGTCTGACAATGGTATCATCATGAAAGGTCCAAAAGTAATTGTTCCAAAGTCCTTGCAACATGAGTACATTACTATCTTGCATTGTGGCCACTTGGGAACTGATTCTACCAAAAGAAGGGCAAGAGGACCAGTATTTTGGCTTTTTATATCACAAGACGTTAGGAGAGCACTTTCAGCTTATTCTGTATGTAATATTACAAAGTCTTATCAACAGAAGGAAGCACTTCAGCCAAACCAGATTCCTGAACTACCTTGGTTGACAGTAGCCACTTGACATTTTTGAATAGAATGGTCAACATTACTTAGTATTAGTAGACTCTTATTCCAATTGAGATTGACCTACGTCTTAATCTAGCATCCAGTACTGTCATTACTAAGATGGGCCGTCATTTTGCAGTCCATGGTACTCTGTACAAAGTTATCTCTGACAACGGTATACACAGTTTCCTAGCCGGCAATTTAAAAGATTCGCCAAAGAGTAGGACTTTGTTCATGTTATAAGTAGTTCTGAGTTCCCACAGTCAAATGGTTTGGCAGAACGTGCAGTTCAAAGTGTAAAACAATTGCTAGAGAAGTTGAAACGAGACAATAGCGATGTTTTCCTGAATCTCTTGAATCAAAGAAATTTTCCTTGTGATAAGCATCATGGTTCACCTGCCCAGAGACTTCTGTCAAGACAAACCAGAACTATATTATCACTCAGCAGTAGTTTATTGGTTCCAAGTGCTAAGAACAACATATCACTGATAGCTCATATGTTAAAGAAGCGCCTTGTCCAGAAGTCTTATTTTAACAAGTCTAGTAAACCGCTCAATCCATTATGTGAATGAGAGTCAATGAAAATGCAAACATGCAAAAGTTACGATTGGACTGGAGTCGTGAAGAGTATTTTTCCAGAGCCGAGATCGTACATTGTGGAATCACAAGGAGTAGAGTTTAGGTAGAATTGGAAACAATTGAAGCTGGTGTTCAAAGCTGTAACACAGCATTTAGTTTGTGAAAAAGAGTCTTTATCTCAGAGTGAGTTGTCCAGCATTCCATTTTCAGGGGATGTCCTAATAAATATCCCTGTTGCTGAGATGAATCCCAAAATTCCTGATATGAGTTGTTCACAGAAGACTGTCCCTGTTGCAAAACCCAGTTCTGATTACTATATCACTAAATCAGCTCACATTTCCAGACCATGTTACAGATACATGGCATCTTGGACATAAACATTGTGTTTGGTTCTAATGACTATATTATTGTATGTCTTATTCAAATGTCATTTCATTGAGAGCAATCTGTTTAATAGGGCAGATGTAGATCAATATGTATGTATGCTTTTAAGACGCTTTCCAGGGGCTTGCACAAGTGTATAATTACTGAGTACGTGCAAGCCTGTCTCCCATTTTGTAGTAAGCTGTTGAGATGTAAGCATGTATGTCTGTATAGTCTGTCAGTTAATCAGTTTGTTTGTATTTTATAATCCTGTTGTCCATCCTGATGTGTTTCTATGTAATAAAGCATGTAAATGAACTACACCATCTGTTCATCATCTATAGTAGAGAGGGACGAGCGACATGATGCCAGAATGGGATCTAGATTCTCCAGATTAGAGACCGAGAAGCAGTCAGTTAAGATTGGAGGACTATACAGGAGTGAATCAGCCCTACTGCATTTATAACTTGCAAAACAGGTCAGAAACGAAATTCAGATATTAAAACTTGCTTAAATGATTTCTTATTTGGAAAATATAAAACAAGGCACTCAGAATGCTCTAAACGAATTTTTAAGTAAACAAAATGTCCAAAACTGAGACATATTAATATAAGTATTTGAAATAATGGGTCTGTACTGAATCACCGAATGCTTAGAAAAGCAAAAGCTGATTCATCGACTCCATGTAAGCGAAAGCTTACAATTTCGAACACTCAGAACAACAATTTTTTTCCCAGGGAAAAAAAATCACTGTTCCGAAAAACACACACACAACACACGCGCACCACAAACTATTTCTAATGTGGGAAGCTTTGCCCCCCACACCCCCTGACATGCGGGTATGTGCCTCCCACACCCCCCCCCACTTAAATATACCAACTACAAGACCGCACTACAGTAATGAAGAAGGCAAAATGCCGAAGGCGGCCAACCGATTTTTTTTCCCAGGGAAAGAATTTGCTTATATGCCGCTTCGGTATTTTGCTGTTTCTTGCTATAAAGTTCGATCAAGACGCATTCGAAAGAATGCATCTTAGATCAGCTATTAGAGAACCTAAATAACTATGGAAGATGTTTGAAACAAAGCCTGGATAACATAAAATGTAAAAAAAGGGAAATAACCACATTTTTTTGCTAAGCACTACTTTTTCACATTTATCAAAGATATTCGAGTTGTCTGAAGTGTATGAAGTTTTTCATTCTTGTGCCATCTTACAGTACAGGTATTTCATAAAATACAGCCATTTCAAAGCATATTTCGCAAAGTACAGTATTTCAAACAGTTTACTGTGCGTTTGAGTGTTATTACAGGTACACATAGCAGCTTGTTCTCATATAATTACAAGGGCCATATTGTTACAGTATGTTTGGACATAATGTGTTGGCATGGCAGATGGATTTATTCAAAGACATGTCCACTTGTGTTTGACAATAATATTGCAGAAAACTGGAGAGTGTTTGAGCATACAATATTTTCCTATAGGCTGCATTTTCAGATAAAGATGACCATATATACATTTATTCTGCTTAATTTAGCTGGGTCAGAAGCCATAGAAAGAGAGCATTCATTTGTACATGCACCTGCTGTATTTGCAGGAGAGGGAGAAAACCATCATACAGTTATACCAGCTGAATCAAGGGAAGACCTCAAGTGCTTAAAACATAAATTTAGAGAAATGTGTAACCCCAAAGTGAATATTGCACTGGAAAGGCACTTATTTTACACAAGGGATCAAAAGCCTGGTGAAACCTTTGCAGCATATATAACTGATTTGAGAAACAAGGCTAAAATGTACAGATTTGGTGATTTAAGGGATGAGTTGCTAAACAATAGACTTGTATGTGTTATTAAAAATGATGCTATGAGAACAATTTTGCTTCATGACAGTGATTTAACTTTGAATAAGACCTTTGAGATCTGTCAGATATATGCGCTTATAGAAAAGCACATTTAATGGATGAGTTGCTAAAAGACAGACTTGTGTGGTGTTTTAAATGATGATGTGAGGAGAATTTTTGCTTTTGTGGGGTGATTTAACTTTGAATAAGACCTTTGAGATCTGTCAGATATATGCGCTTATAGAAAAGCACACAAATATGCTTACAAATGAGAGACGCATGCTTCCAGTAACTTCTAAGGCCAGTGTTGATAGTATGCAGCATGTGGTTGAAAGAAACAGGCCCAAGGACATGGTAGCAACTGTAACCCCTGCAACAGTCACTAGTAATGGTAAACCACAGAGCTTTCTAGTAAATTCCAGAGTATGTACAGTCTCAGTGAAGCATAAGAGTGAGTGGCCCACACCCAGTTTTATTGCTAACTGTCGTAATTGTGGTGTAAATCATTAGCCTAAAAGAGAAAAATGTTTAGCTTTTGGTCAGCAGTGTCGCAAATACAATAAGTGGAATCATTTCAAAAGGTTTTGTAAATCAAAAGGGACACATACTTTTATTAAAAGGAAACATTCAAAGAAACAAGTTGATCTGTTAGAAACCTGTGACCCCACTTTTTATGTCGATGGTGTGTCAATGCAGTAGATTTATGGGCGAGGAATGAAGTATTTTTTACTGTTCAGTTAAATGGGAAACCGCTAGAAGTTGACACAGGTTCAAAGTGTAATGTTATGCCAGCAGAAACATTTGCTAGAGACTAGAGTATGTACTGGTGAGAAGCCTGATTTGGCAAAGTGTGTGAAGTTTGTTGCTTATGGTGGTGAAGAAATTCAGACTGAAGGCTCAGTGGTGCTTTCGTGTTACTCTACTGGGAGAAGCTACAACTTATTTTATGTGGTCAAAAGGCACATGCAGTCATTATTAGGGGTCAGAGACAGTTTGGAAAGGGGGCTGCTTTCATTTAATAAGGAAGTTTATCATGTTTGCTTAAAAGACTACCACTATTCTAATTTTGTCCAGTATATTTTCTCTATCTATGCTGATCTTTTCAAAGGCAAACTAGGCAAACTTCCAGTTGTGTACTCCGTGAAGTTGGACCCAGATGTCAGCCCAGTTGTCAGGCCAGCCAGGAAAGTTGCAGTAGCTATTGCAGAACAGAGTCAAAGCTGAGCTAGACAAAATGGTGAAATAATGTGTGATTTGTCCAGTAAATGAACCAATTATATGGGTATCTTCCATGGTGGTAGCTCATAAGAAAAGCTCAGATGATATCAGAATATGTATTGATCCATGAGATTTGAAAAAAGCACTGAAAAGACCTCATCATCCAATGCGCACAGTCAAAGAAGTTGCAGCACTCTTGCCAAATGCCACTGTTTTTTTCTCTCTTGGATGCAAAGAGTTTATGTTGGCAAATTTTGCTTGACAGAAAATCCGCATTGCTAGCTACGTTCAGTACTCCGTTTGGCAGGTAAAGATTTTTGAGAATGCCATTTGGGATCAGTTCTGCCAGTGAAGGCTTTCAGCGTGCAATGGACCAAATTTTTTCTGAGTATCCTTGTGCTGTTATAGTAGATGATATTCTAGTAGGAGGTAATGGTGAAGCCGAACATGACAGAAACCTCAGGAAAGTTCTGGAAAGAGCACATCAAGTGAATCTTAAGCTCAATCCCCAGAAATGCAAATTCAGGTTATGAGAAGTTTTATGTTGGTCATTTATTTACCAATTCCGGCTTACAACCAGACACCTCCAAGCAAACAGCTATTCTTCAGATGCCAGCTCCAGATGATGTTCAAGCCCTGCAACATATTCTTGGCATGGTTAATTATCTTGGGAATTCGTTCCAGATTTGAGCCAACTAGCAGCACCGCTCAGAGAGGTAACACATAGAGCTGTATCTTGGTCATGGTAAGAACAACATCAGAGAGCATTTGATATCCTGAAACAGAGAGTTGCCAGTTCACCAACTCTCAGATTCTATGATTTTCAGTTACTCTTTCCTATGATGCTTCAAAATTTGGTGTTGCTGCAGTCATTCTTCAAAAGGGTCAGCCTGTACCCTTGTGCCCAGAACTCTAACCCAAACTGAAATGCAGTATGCTCAGGCAGAGAAAGAACTTTTGGCAATTGTATTTGCATATTCAAAGTTCTATGATTATATTTATGGTCGACCTATCCAAATTTACAATGATCATCAACCTCTAATCAGTATTTTGAGAAAGCCTATACATAATGCTCCTGCCAGATTACAATGTATGATGTTGCGATTGTGAAAGTATAATTTCAGTCTTGTCTACGTCAAAGGCACATTTTTTTATCTTGCTGATACATTATCCAGATCACCCAGAAATATCACTGAACAGAACGAGAATGAGCAGCTTGATTTCGAAGTCATGGAAGTGAGAAATTTTTCTTCCATACATCTCGCTGAGCTTAAAAGTCATACAGCCACAGATCCAGTTCTTCAGAAGCCCAACTACTTTATCAGTGAAGGATGGCTGTCAAACCAATCTAGTTTACCTCAAGAAGTGCGACCTTATTTTCCTTACTGAGATGAGATTTTTGTCTGACAATGGTATCATTATGAAAGGTCCAAAAGTAATTGTTCCAAAGTCCTTGCAACATGAGTACATTACTATCTTGCATTGTGGCCACTCGGGAAATGATTCTACCTAAAGACGGGCAAGAGGACCAGTATTTTGACTTTTTATATCACAAGACATTAGGAGAGTACTTTCAGCTTGTTCTGTATGTAATATTACAAAGCCTTATCAACAGAAGGAACCACTTCAGCCAAACCAGATTCCTGAACTACCTTGGTCGACAGTAGCCACTTCACATTTTTGAATGGAATGGTCAACATTACTTGGTATTAGTAGTCTCTTATTCTAATTGGTTTGAGATTGACCTACTTCCTAATCTAGCATCCAGTACTGTCATTACTAAGATGGACTGTCATTTTGCAGTCCATGGTAGTTTGCATGAAGTTATCTCTGACAACAGTATACACAATTTCCCAGCCAGCAATTCAAAAGATTCACCAAAGAGTGGGACTTTGTTCATGTTACGAGTAGTTCTGAGTACCCACAGTCAAATGGTTTGGCAGAACGTGCAGTTCAAAGTGCAAAACAATTACTAGAGGAGTTGAAACGAGACAATAGCGATGTTTTCCTGAATCTCTTGAATCAAAGAAATTTTCCTTGTGATAAACATCATGGTTCACCTGCCCAGAGACTTCTGTTGAGACAAACCAGAACTATATTACCACTAAGCAGTAGTTTATTGGTTCCAAGTGCTAAGAACAACATATCAGTGAAAGCTCATATGTTAAAGAAGCGCCTAGCCAAGAAGTCTTATTATGACAAGTCCAGTAAACTGCTCAATCCATTATGTGAAGGAGAGACAATGAAAATGCAAACATGCAAAAGTTATGATTGGACTGGAGTTGTGAAGAGTATTTGCCCAGATCCGAGATCGTACATTGTGTAATCACAAGGAGTAGAGTTTAGGCAGAACTGGAAACTTTTGATGCTGGTGTCCGAACCTGTAACACAGCATTTAGCTTCTGAAAAAGACTGTTTATCTCAGTGTGAGTTGTCCAGTGTTCCAGTTCAGAAAGATGTTTCAATAAATATCCATGTTGCTGAGATGAATCCTGAAATTCCTAATATGAGTTGTTCACAGAAGACTGTCCCTGTTGCTAAGCACAGTTCTGATTACTATATCACTAAATCAGGTCACATTTCCAGACCATGTTACAGATACATGGCAACTTGGACATGAACATTGTGTTTGTTTCTAATGACTATATTATTGTGTGTCTTATTCTAATGTCATTTCATTGAGAGCAATCTGTTTAAGAGGGCAGATGTAGATTAATATGTATGCATGTCTTTAAGATGCTTTCCAGGGGCTTGCACAAGTGTATAAATACTGAGTATGTGTAAGCCTGACTGCCATTTTGTAGTAAGCTGTTGAGATGTAACCATGTATGTCTGTAAAGTCTGTCAGTTAATCAGTTTCTTTATATTTTGTAATGCTGTTGTCCATCCTGATGTGTTTCTTTGTAATAAAGCATATAAATGAACTACCCATTCTGTTCATCATCTATAGTAGAGAGGGACGTGTGATATCGAGATAAGTGTATTTTTTTTTTTTTAAAGCTGTCAGCTTTGGGAACAAATGTGGCTAAGTACAAAAAGTGTTCATTCAGTCAGCAGCATCAAACAAATGAGGCAGACTTTGATCTAAGAAAACATGAAAAAGGCATGGAAATCTTTAAAGCCCAACTTAAACACAGAATTTCAAACTGACATACATTATGAAGAAATTATTTAACAGAATAATAAAATAGTAATCTTGAGAATTTTTCTAAAAGACAGAATATAAGAGTCTTTGGAATACCTGAAAAATAAGAGGTGATGAACTTTTCCATTTCATTAAAAACATACTTGTATTAAATTTGCGAAATGAACTTAATAGTGGAACTGAAAAAAATATGCAAATTGAGAAGACAGTTCGAAGGAAAGAAAGTGTTCGGACAAGTTATAGTGCTGCCCCATTCTTATCAGACTACTTGATGGTTGGTAAAAATTGCAAGAAAACAGGCATAAGATGGAACACTTTTACAAACTGATGATTTCTCTAAAGAAATTATTCAAGATTGCAGCTTTATCCAGATAAGACTGGCTTATATGAACATAGAGTATTAAACAGGTTCATATTATATGACCAAATGCTAGAAATAGCAAATGATGTATTATCAAACCCAAATGCATAAAACCACAAATTTTTGAAGGAACAGATCAGCAATTTTTTTCCCAGGGAAAGAATTTGCTTATCAAAAAAAATAAATAAAAAAAAATGTACAGGCAATATAAAGTAGGGGGGGGGCTTCGCCACCCCCCCTGAAGTGGGGGGCTTTGCCCCTTCCACCTTAAATATACCAAGTCCGAGATCTCACCACAGTAAAGAAAACAGCAAAGTCAGGAGAATGGCCCAGCAAATATTTTCCCTGGGAAAAAAATTCACTGATCCATTCCTTCGATATTCTGTGGTTTTGTGCATTTTGGTTCGACATATGAGCGTTCGTTATTTCTAGTGTTCGATCATGTAATAGGAACCCATATTAAACTTACTTGCATACCACAATCAGGTCAGAGATTTTCTTTAAAGACAATATAACATGCTAAAGACTTTATAAAAACTACCTAAAAAGTAATAAAGCTTCACAAAAAAGAAAGTGAGATGCCAAATCTGAACTTGCAGAGGTAGAATAGGAATAAATTAGAAAATACTAAGAAAACTGAATTTGTCTTCAAGCTCATCTTGTTGGGGAAAATAATAAAACAGGAGTATAAACTAAGCAAAATTCATAAGAAGAAGAAATGTCCATCTCACGCACTAAGGACTTAAAAGTAACATTAGTGCAAGGAAGTCAAATCCAATTCAATAATGGGGGAGAAAAGCTTGCCAAATTCAAGAGGAGGCCTAGAAAGATGGTGTAACAGCACTATGTGTACAGAAAACAGTAGGAAGTTTTTTCAGATTTGGAAATTAGAGTTGTGTAAAGCAGTCAGTGAGTTTGTTAAAGGTCACTACGTGTGCTTGTAAAGCATGTTTATCAATGTCACATATAATATATTTTTCTTCTTTTTCTCTTTCACTTTTTCTCTTACAAAAGAATGTTATTTCTGCTGATTGCCTCAGCTAACATCAGATATCATCCTTGACAGTAAGAATCCTGTGTTGGTCTGAATATGTGCATGGTTTTGTTCATCCATTTAGAGCAACACAGGCTGTTAACCCTACCACTTGGTATGCATTTTGTTCTAATACGCAGAATTATCTTTGTGGTACTAATAAATTCATTGGTTACAAGTAACTTACACTAGAAATACAGTTTTTGCCTCCCTTGCACCACAACTGCAGAGTCAATAAAAGATTCCAGCTACCATATTACCCATGTTAATTGGAGCACTGTATTCTAACACAGGGGTCCTCAGTCTTGCATTTTCACTTGCCTCAACATCCGTATCGATAGGGGACCATTATATGAGTGTTCAAGCTTTATGTTTGTAAGATCTAGTTGTTGGCTTGCACTGGAACTTTACTCTAGCATTACTGGTTAAAGTTACATAATCAAATAAAATGTTGGGAAGCAAACTGCAATGTGATAATTTTGATAAAAAGTGCATTGCTTTAAGAAATGGTGTTGATCCTTTTGCTGTTTAAAATCTTGATCAAAGTGAAGTATCATACAGATTTTGTTGAAGATTAAAACATGCTTTCAGTGCTACTGTTGATCATACCTTTCAACATCTTAGCACAAGAAATTTGGACAAGCCAAAAATAAGACCCAAAAATAGAGACAAATTTTAAATATTGCCCTTATAAACTTAAAAAGTTAATAGAATAATAGTGTTTGAATTAGCATGCATTTTGTGATGGATATGAAGCCTGAAACTCAAATGTATGTCATTATTTAGTTAGTGACTTCAATCCTCAATGATTTTCGAGAAAACCACAAATTTTATGAGGAACAGACCAAAAATATGATAAAAGTATGGATATTTTTTTAAAATCTGGACAGTTGAGAGGTATGCAGTGCTAATCACATGGAAGAAGCATGTACTATTTCACTGATGAATAAAAAATGCAGTGCTTTTTGCAAGTTGTGTTCTACAATGGAGGGTAACATAGAGAGCACTTATTGGAAGGGACAGTAAACAATGAGTGGTCTTTACTGAATATTGCGGACTGTAACAGTATACTTGGAAGTAGACCTGCAGCATGCAGATGCAGCATGTTTTTTTTTTTTTTTTTTTTTTTAATAAAAGCAGTTCCGCAGTTCTACTGCATTATTGGAGAAATAAAGAATTCTAAGGGATAATAAATTGTAACTGACACCCTGAAACAAAGCCACAGCAAGTATATCAGGTTTATTAATGGAAAGCAACTGTGCTAACTCCTGTCATATGTTTATTACTGCATCCTATTGGAAAGCAATTACACTCTAAAGGAAAGTAATAATGCTAGCACCTGCATTTGTTTGGTGTTTGCAGCTTCAAAGTTTTCTGCGGGATTTACCAGCAGAAGTAAATCGTTATGAAATTGCATCTCATTTACATGCTAGCTGCTTTACTGAGCCAGCATGATGCACTTGCACATGTGCAAACCAGCCAGTGGTAGAAATATAATAGCAAAAAAACAGGTGACCCCCTCCCCCAAGGCCCACAGCTTCAGGGGGTCCCATGGACAGCCAACAAAACAATTTAATTGTAACTGTGGAAATATAGCTGCTGCAAACCACCACACAGATGACTTAAAACACAAATAATGGAAAAGTAAGAAAACCAGTGCCTATAGTAAAGAGAAAGCACTCACTTTAATGTTTCCACACTATTAAAACTTAAAATAAATTAGCACAAAATTCACGGACTAAGTGCTTTCGCCTGATACAATATTAAGGCATCATGAGAGTCAGTGAAAACATCTTTAAGCTCTATTTAAATAACACCAGATCTTAAAGTCAATCATTAAACATTTCCTGCCATGTCAAATTATGTAATATGAAGAATAAAATCTCTAATAAATAAACAGCAAAAATGTTAAAACAGTTAAAAGGTAAAAATAAGATATCTGGAATGCAACTTCGAAGGACATGCGTAGAATGGGCGTGCTTTAGTTGAAGGTTGGGCATTGAGATGGCACCTTGGCACCGTAAAAATCTAGTGCCAATCATTAGCGGACCGAAGTTCTGCTGTGGCAACCCCTAACCGGGAAAAGCCGAAAGAACAACAACAATAAATTTATATTTTTTGTGATAGACAAAACAAAAGCAGGAATGAGAGGGGGGTGATCCTGAATTAGAACTTTTAAACATAGAGTTAGAATGGCAACTTAGATTAAATGCCAAAGAGAAGCCAGGCATTAATGACAATACATCTCTGTTGTGTGTTTTAAAAAGGAGAGCAAAAGATGTTTGAATTTTTCTATGTGAAGTTTATATTTGATGGATATGTTTTGTCTGGTTTAAAGTGTTTATGATCTACCTTTTGCAATGATTTGTTTCATTTACCATTTTTATAACAGGCTAAAGTTGCATTCCAGATATCTTATTTTTAACTTTTAACTGTTTTAACATTTTTACTATTTATTTATTAAAGATTTTATTCTTCATAATGCATAAATTTGACATGGCAGGATATGATGTAATGATTGACTTTAAGATCTAATGCTATTTAAACAGAGCTTAAAGATACTTTTACTGACTCTGATGATGCCTTGATATTTTATATGGTGAAAGTGTTTAGTCCTGAATTTTGTATGTTAATTTATTTTATGAACACACGAACCAACCAGAATAAAAATAAGTCAAATCACAGTTTAGTAGATTTATTAGAAATTCCAAGTGAAACTTTCATTAAATGTTTCATTCGTTTTTTAATACTCATGTTCATCGCCAGATTCATGAGATGAGTGATAAAATGTGAACGTAAATGAAAATGGTGCATGTGGTAATCTTACATAAAATATTTCACTAAACATTGTTTTGTTTACTATAATTATTTTATGTTTTAATAGTGTAGAAAATTTAAAATGAGTGCTTTTTCTTCACCACGGGCAATGGTTTTCTTATTTTTCCGTTATTAATTTTGACTGTATTTCATTTGTGCCTATTACTTGACCTGCAGAATAAAGTCTTTCTTTTTCTTGGACCACTGACTAGGAAGTCCAGTACAGAAAGTAGTACTACACAACATAATACAGGAAGTAGTACTCCACACACCGTACAGGAAATAGTACTGCAAAATACAGTACAGGAAGTAGTACTGCACACACACACACACACACACACACACACACACACACACACACACACACACACACACACACACACACACACACACAAAGTAGTTTTGCATAACACAGTACAGGAAGTAGTACTGCACATACAGTGCAAGAAGTAGTTGTACAAACACAGGCTGCTTTGAATCGCATTGAATATGCTGTCAGTGCTAGTGTACTGACTTAGCTTCTGCTGAAGCTATGGCTGCTTTAAATCAGTTTCCTTCCCTCTCACACTGTGTGTGCTGTTTTGAATCACAACATTCTTGCAGCACTGGTTTACTGATTTAGCTGATGCTTTGAATTACAATGGAATTAGGAATTGGGGCAGCTTGAATTCACTTTTCCTCCATCTCTCGTTTCACAAGTAAGTGTGTACAAGCTGGTTATTATGGCTGATGATGGAGGTGGAGCAGAGAGTGTGTGTGTGTGTGTGTGTGTGTGTGTGTGTGTGTGTGTGTGTGTGTGTGTGTGTGTGTGTGTGTGAGGGTTCAGATGATAAAGTGGGCTATATTAAATGCTCGAACTTTCAAAAGTTTGACTGTCATATGGTCAATACCATATGATCGAATTTTTGAAAGTTTGAATGTTTTAAAGTAGATTTCCATACAGTGCAGAATGGGAAGATTTCCCTTTTCTCACTGTAGTGCGATCTTGGAGTTGGTATATTTAAAGAGCGGTGGGTGGGGGATGCATGGGGGCTTGCCCCCCTGCTTAAAATGTTCAGGTTGGTTATTTGTGTAGTTTATTTTTTTTTAATTAGATGTTCGAACTTTTGAAAGTTCAATCATATGGTATCGAACATATGACAGTCAAACTTTTGAAAGCTCGATTATCTAATATAGACCCGATAAAGTGTGTGTATGTGTGATTAGAAGCATCTCATTAACAGCTTATAGCTTTAACCCTGTGCACTAATCCTGTATCCTTGACAACAGGAAGCAATTCAGTTCAATGCAATATTAATGCACTGCTTCCTGTAGTCAAAATTCAGGGTTTTGAGCCCTTTCACCTTCATTTGCCCACTGTGTAACTATGATCCAGCTGTCGTTAATGGTCTCATCTATGTGTCTTTATAAGTACTTGGTTTCTGCATCCTCCTGTTTCACTTGTAATTTATGAATTAGCACAGTGGGTTAATGCTGCTGTTTCCTATGTCAGGGGTGAGGAGTTTAAATGCTTTCCATCCCATTTTAATTTAGTCTGGCAGTTAGTGCATAAAGTTGAAGCTGTGAGCTGTAGTTTTTGTGGATACAGGGTTTGATTCCCTGTAACCTAGAACAAGTCACTTAACCAGGCAATGATTTGGGACAACTGGAAATTTGGTCTAGATTCCTAAATGGTCCCTGGTCTACATGCCTAGTAACTACATATGAGCCAGAGTAGTTATGATGTAAAGGAGGGAAACTGATTGTAGTGAACAGTACCATCATCATATCAGTCATGCTCTTTGGGTATGATATCTGGTTTCCTTGCTTTGTCAAATGTTGATAGCATATTTCTTGTTTATCTGTGAATAAACTAGACTGTATGAAGTCTATGATTTCAAAGTTAAAATATTACCTATGAATATGTTTTTAATTTATCTTGTTTTTTGCAGTGTGAAATGCATTGTATTTGGGTCACAATAATTTTTCTTCAACTTTTTATTTATTTATATTCATTTTCTGGGGTATGGACTTAGTGCAGATGAGTAGTAAAAGGTTTGATTTCCTCAGCTTTTCTTTGTTTTCTATGTGGCTCTGACCAAGTTACTTTACCAGGCAGTACTCTGAGCTACTCCTGATATGGGACACTTTTGTCCAGAGGGCTGTCCCAGACTGTTAGCAAACATAGTACACATTTATCTTTTGAATTCATGCACCCTTCACATAGACACTTATTTGTGCTTCAGTATTAGAAATCCCAGTACATCTCTTGTAGGTTAATGGATTGCCAGCTACATTTTCACTAAATGTGAGTTCCAAGACAAATAGGTTTACTGTTTCTCATACTAAGTCTTTTTTCAACATGCAAGTATTTTGTTTTTTAAAAAATGTCTGTTTGTATTTTTGCTATAAAATTTGAAATAAAAGTTTCAAATGAAACCAAAATCTTATGATAATTATAAATGTAACGAAGTAAATAGAATGTATACTGACAGGTTTGAACAGAGTTTACTGCCTAAAGACAGCCAAGCAGTAAGATATTGGAATTACTGGGGGATGCCAGTTTGTTACCCCGCATAGAGCCCCATTTAACCACAATACAGCTCTGTTGATTTTGTAGGTATATGTTGCAACAGTACAACATTATCAGCTATTCAGGTAGGTCAGACGTGTACTGAGTGATGTCAGAGGAGATAGCAATTTTTGATGACATAGGGAGACCAAGTATGAGATGCAGGTGTCCTGAAAGTATGCAAGCCCCCCCCCCCCCCGAAAAAAAAAAAAAAAAAAAACAGTTTGTTGTATGCAACAATATTTCTGATTTTTTCATGACTTGTGGTTTACCAAACAAAAGCTGCTGCAGCACCTATGTGGTTTTTAATTGTTTTGTTTTATTCAATGCATTACTGAATTAATTAATTCATAAATAGGTCTGCATTATGTAATGTAGTCTAAATATGTTGCATTTTAGGAATATATTTTGCATAGTTTCTTTGCAGCCTCAAGCAAATGCAAAGGGATTGACATTTGTCATGTTATATAGTCTATATTATTTGGAGTGATGCCCAAAACTGTCTGATTTTCAGCATCCATTGTTGTAGTCATTGGTACATATTACTGTGATACAGTCTTTTTTACAAGATTAGATTTTAAAGGGTGTCTGCAGTTATTTAAAAGCAGTTACTCTCTTTGGCAGTTAACACAGAGAATGAAAGGGTACATGTTTGAATTTTTCAACAGTCATTTCCCTACTGACCAAACAGTGCTATGGGGCAACTGGGAATCTGGGTTAGGCTACGGAATGGTTTCCTGGACTGTATACCCAATAACTATGAACCTGTGGTTGCTTTTTGCAAGCTATTCCTTATTATATAGGTGGTCTAGTTCAGGAAATGTAATGGAAATATCTCTAGCACACCATTTTTTAAATGTAACATAGGCCATTTATCCTTTAAGGGCAGCAGACACTACATGTGTAGATGAAGCATTGAGATGCAGAGTTGTCTGCCAACAGCAGCATCTGCATTAGTAATAGTTTTCTTTAATGTGCAATTATTCAGATGACTTTTACTACCACAGAGATCATGCATATTGGCTTTGCTTTTTTTCAAGTGGTTAATATTTCTTATGATCTAACCATCAACATTCTTCTATTTAAAGTGCGCTGTGTTAACCTTACTCTGTACGGTTGTGTCCTACAGTGTAATGCTAGAAATTATTTTATTTTTATGCTAGTTATCGTTATACAGTTTCATATAGTTCATCCAAAGCTACAAACAAAGAACATGTAATTTATTCCTTAATAACTTTAAGGGGTGTATACAGTCAACAAAGTGTCTATAACTGCTAGTTGAAATGAGAAGGGTATTTGTTGATGAATGCACATTTTGTGCTTATTATCATTTTAAACTGTCTTTAATCTCACTTTGTGGGACTAGTAGGTGTGTGTGTGTGTGTGTGTGTGTGTGTGTGTGTGTGTGTGTGTGTGTGTGTGTGTGTGTGTGTGTGTGTGTGTGTGTGTGTGTGTGTGAATTAAGTTGGAATACTTTACCATGGTTACAAGTTTGAAATGTGTTGTTTTGATCATTATTATTGTTATTAATTTTTGACACAGACATCTGAGAAGGATGCAGTCAGCAATGTTGCTATAATTGCTAGGTTTGGATGATGTCTGTGGATAAAAATGACCGAGCTTGCTGAGTTGATAAAGTTAAAAGGTTATTAGCCTGTCTGTGCAGAATTAGTGTGTATTTTTGTAAGCAAATTGTAGTGCTTTACTGTAACCATTTTTTCATCAAAATTTTTATTTTTTCAAATACATATAAATTAATTCTATAGTATTTATACATAACAGCGTAAATAACTATGTACACTATTTACATTAGCCTGACACTATAACAGATCTTAATGTATACAGTAGTTTTTCCAATCCATTATCAGAGTGTCTGATCAATTATTGTGTAGTGTCAATCAGTGATAAGACTTTTCCCCAAGGGTTGTTGATAAATGACTTTGGATAAATTCTTAGTTCTTTAATTTTAATTTCCAATAATGCTGTGGTCTTCAGTAGGCTGTAGAAGTATTTCAAAGTTGGTATTATGCTTATATTCCATCTTCTTTTTATACACTTCCTTGAAATTGCAAGTATAGTCCATACTAGATACACGTTTGATCTATTCAAATGAGGACCTTTGTTCACATTTAATAATACAAGAGCTTTAGTTAAATAAAATGATTCATTAAATAAAGCTTGTAGAAAATTATTAATACCATTCCAAAATGGCTTAATTTTAACACAATCAAAGAAATTTTGGTTCCAATCTACATTGTGTACTTGCTCACATCTCCAATATATTCCTTTTATGGAAGAACTAATTTTACTGATTCTATCTGGGGTTAAGAATGCTCTGTGCAAGCATTTCCAATTAAAACTTTTTAGTATTGTGTAAAGGATGTATATTTTATCGATAATAAGATATTTGTTTTAATATATTCAGTTAACTGTATTGAGTGTCCTTTTGTTATATATTTCCAATGTGAGGGTTTGGGCATTGTTTTATAGTTTATCAGTATTTTGTAAAATGTTAAAATACTGTTTCCCATGTCAAAGTCATTATATATGATTTCATATATGTATTTCATAAATTTAGGTATCTCTTTAAATGAAGAATTGTTAATTATTCTACTTAAATCTTGCGAATATGACAGAATACTCTGTAAAGTTAGCCAGTCCTGTTGTGGAATTTTTTATGTTGTTTTTATTACTTGCATATCTAAAACTTTTAGTTCATTGATACATTGGAGCCAACAAACAAAACCTTTCTGTTCCCAAAAATTAATAATTTCTCTATATATTTTATGTGGAAAGTTCTTGGTATACATTCATTTCCTCATACGGAGGTTGTACGAGTCACAAAAGTGCAAAAGTACAACCTCCGGATTTCCTGAATGCCGAAAAAAAAGGTGCAACTTTCAAATGAGCGAATGCGCATTGGCATTCGCTAATTTAAATTCGGCATTTTGGGTGCAGATCGCGCTATAGTGGGGATCGGGAAATGACTCATTTCCCTCATTGTAGTGTGATCTCGGAGTTTGTATATTAAAGTAGGAGGGTGTGGGGAGAGCAGCCCTCCCACATGGTAGCTGCAGGGGGCTTGCCCCCCTGCATAACACTGTATGTAAATATTTCGATTTTGAAAATGGTTGAATCTCGTTTTTGAGATTTCCATTTTTGAAATCTCGGTATGTTCGGAGTGTTGTGATTCGACATTTAAAGTTGCACAACTGTATGAGTGCCAAAATATATTTCGAAGAAATGAATGTATACCAAGTTCTTTGTGACTGTAAATGGTGTTAAAAGATCAAACCAGATTTTTAAATCTATATTTGCATTAATAATATTCCTAAATAAGTCAATGTAATAATTAATCTTACGAGTTTTAATGGGTTTAATTATGTTTTATTGCATACTGATACATATGTGCCATGGCAAATTGTTTTTATCTGTTATTTGAAGTTTTTTTTTTTGTAAATCAAATTCATTGATTGATATTGCAGTTAGTAATTCTTTCCAGTTTGCAGAGTAATTTGGACTTATCCAATCTGAGATTGTTTTAGATATTGATGCTTTTATATATGTTTCTATATCAGGAAAGTTTAATCCTCCCTCTTTCCATGGTCTGATATGATGTATTAAAGCTATTCTGTTTCTTTTGGGAAACCATAAAAATTTTATTAGGCATGGATTTATTTCTTTAAGTATATTCCTTTCTGGTAACAGTTATATTGTCAAGGCTATATATAAGATCTTGGGCAGTAAAACCATTTTTATTTACTGTTGTCTATCTTCAAATGTTAATATTATTTTGTTCCATTTTTCCACAGAGATTTTAATTATATCAATGATATTATTGTAATTTTTGTAGACTAATTCATTATTATCCTTGCATAACTCAGTTCCTAGATATTTTAAGGTAGATTATTTTTTTCCATATGATGTGATCTCACTTAGTCTACAGCTCTTTTTTATTTAAAAATAAAAATTTTGATTTTGATTTATTGAAATGGAGTCCTGAAGTCATGTGAAATTTGTCAATTAATATATCTAATTCTTCTAATGTCTCTTTTGTATTAGATAATGTTAGTAATATGTCATCAGCAAATAGCATTACTTTAGAATTGTATTGTTCATAAACATCTATTCCTTTGATTTTTATATTGTTATGAATTGAATATTTCAATAGCCAGAGCAAATAGAATTGGTGCTAAATTATTTGTGTGTGTGTGTGTGTGTGTGTGTGTGTGTGTGTGTGTGTGTGTGTGTGTGTGTGTGTGTGTGTCTATATACATATATATATATATATATATATATATATATATATATATATATATATATGTATACTTTAGGAGATGAGCAAAGGATGCAGGAAATTCAAATAGCATTAGGATTTTGAATAAATAGACCCAATTTATGGAATCAAAGGCTTTCTATGTATCTAAGCCAATTATGAGTGTTTCTTTATTTTCTTTATTAACATAATCTATAAGAGAAATTATCCTTTCAATATTGTCATGTGTGTGTCTGTGATATATAAATCCAGTCTGATCATTATTTATTGTTTTGGATAGTGGTATTTTCATTCTGTTAGTTAATATTATCATAAATATCTTATAGTCATTATTTAATAATGATATAGGTTTATATGAGCTACAGGGGTTTGGGGATTTGTTTTCTTTAGGATTGGTATGATTAAGGAATATCTCCAAGAGGGTGGATTTAAAGCTTCTGGTTGAATTTCTAATAGAGTTTTGTGGAAAATGGATAGTATCTTTGAAGGAAAAGTTTATATAGTTCCATAATTATGCCATCTATACCTGGATCGTTATTATTTTTACCCACTTTTATTGTAGCTGTAATTTCTATGTAGGATATGGGTGCTTACAGATCTAGTTTTAATTTTTCTGGTATTTTTTATGTTAGAACATTTTACATCTAGATTTGATTGATCAATATGTATATTTTGTTTTTGGAAATGTTCCATATAGTGATTTCTATAGGCATCAAGAATGTCACCTATATCCAAGGCATTTTTTTCATTTCTTTTCTTAGAAGATACTTTTAATGTTATTAGCTTTTGATTGTATTTTGATTTTTGTGGATAAATTATGTAGATATTTGGGAGAAGTGGCCAATGTATTAATTTTTAGTTTTTCTAAAGGTAAACTAGTTTTATGTGTTAGAATTTCATTGTCGTTATTGTTTAATAGTTCTACTTTCTTTTTCATCTCCAAATGATTTTGATTTTTTTCAGCTTTTACTGATAAACATTTATATTGTAGATCTAATAATTTAGAATCACATTCTCTGATTTTTGTTATACCAAGTTAGGGTTTTACCATATATGTAAGCTTTTAATGAGTCCCATATCATTGTATCTCTGTGGTGTAATTAATATCTAAGAAGAACTGTAATTCAGATAATAACCAGGGTTTGAACTATTTAATTATAGTTATGTATGCTGGAATTCTGGAGTTAAAGATTAATGGTTTGTACCCATTTTGAAGTTTTAGTATCAATGAATTGTGGTCTGAAAAGGGGCAGGGAGTGATTGAGAAATTAATGATTTTAGAGTGTAAGTCATGAGCATCAATTATTTTATCTATTCTTGTTTGGGTACCAAATCTGTGATCTTGAAGGGAAAACAAAACATATTTATCTTCTTTAAATCTGAAAGTATCTACAAGATGAAATGATTCTACCCACTTGTTTAAAGCTTTTGATACAGCAGATGTATGCAGAGGTCTTTTATTTGTAGTTTCAGAAATATCCAATATACAGTTAAAATCTCCTCCTAATATTACCTTTATAATTATTGGAAATGAAAGCTAACAGTTCCTGTTCCAATGCCTGGGAACCAGTATAGATTGGCTGGGATTCATATTCTGTTATTATATTTAACTATTACTAATGCCATAAGGCCTTCTTTATCTTCATACTTATAAATGATTTCTGGGTTAATCATATTTGTTTTCCATAAAATTGTTACCCTTTTGTCTTTGTCTTATAAGTGGATTGCACCAATATCATATATTCCTTAGGATTCCATTTGTAATTGTCATTTGTTTTTAAATGAGTTTCTTGAAGGAAGACAATGTGTGCTTTGTTCAATTTTAAATATTTCAGTAGATTTGATCTCTTGCTAGGATTGTTTAAGCCATTGGTATTTAAAGATAATAAAGTTAAATCTGTCTTAGGTTATTTAGACTATGTATTTTTTGTTTTGTTGTGACTATTAAACATTTCCTCTGATAACTATAAAGCATATGTTTGAGCTTTTAAAGGAAATTATCAGTTTTATACTTTGAGCGTTTACCAGTAAAGTAATGTTTTGGTTAGGCATACTAAAATAATTTTGTGAAATAAGAAATGTAAATTAATAAATGTTAACAAAACTAAGATCTGCACTAGCCATGGAATAAAAATCATTTCTAATCTGATGGATAAACCTAAGTCCATCAGATTATCACTCATACCTTGACAGTCCAGAACATCTGAGCTCCATAAATTGAATTATCATATGGAGAATATTTGTAATAGGAATAAGCAATATTTAGATTATTTTGAACTGATATTGTACTATTGTAGCTTAGACAGAATTCTAATACAATATGAATGTCAACTTATTGTATAAGCAATTAATATTTACATGAAAGATAGATGACAAGCAATTCAGTCATAGTAAAGTAAGATGTATCATATATAAAACCTCAGTAAAAGATTATAGCACACAGTTATTTGACATATTCACCCTTATTGATGAAGTCTTTCAAAACATATTACTTAATATAAATAGATGATAATAATGTTTATACCTAATGTTTATAATACAATGTATTTTACTAGCTATATCAGAAGTTATGTTTCATTGTTTGCCAGCATTTATTTAATCACTTTGTTTGTTGCTAACTTACTTAAAGCATCAAGTTTGTTTTATGTGAACATTGATGAAAGTTAGTGCATTTTAATTATCGGTGCATCCCTCTTCCCCCCATTTCCTACACATAAGGATTTTCATATCTGTCATTTCTTATTATAAAATGAGTGAAATTATAGGTTAAAAACAAGAAATTCACTTATTGTGATTAATGATTGCAAGTTCCCTTTCCATATTCATAAATTGCCATTTTATGGCATATACTGGAAGTTTTTAGAATGAAATGACAAAATTATGTTTTGTATAATCAGCAAAGGTTAAACTGAGTGATTATTATCAATTTAATACTGTTTGTTCAGAATGTGATTGTTACATTCTGTGACATTTTTAGTTCAGGCTTCTATTGTTTCCCTTGAACAACTTTGTCAGTTTGATGTCATGTATAAACATTAGTTACCTTGGTAACCACTTAAGTATTATATATGATCAAGATGGGTTACAAAAACTACAATTCAAGTTAAAGGAATTACATGACTTGTTATGCATATTTACTTATATAAGAAAATCATCATGCTTCCCCTTGATGTTCAATGTAGTGTATGACATTTATGACAAGTTAAGACAGTAGTGTTATACCAAGCTCATGTTATTAAATCCTGTCTTTAATATCTAAATTCATCTTATATGACAATTATATATTTTATGCATAGATTTACTAAAATCATACATTACATAACTATTGTGTGTGTTTTTTTGGCTGTTGCTTAGTTATTTGAGACACCACAAGTTGTAATGCTTATTCTTATTAGTAGTTCCTTCTAAGCATGTTTATACAGTCCATAGACTTTAAATTATGAGACCCTTCTAGTTTCTTATTTGTTATAAGTATATTTCCATCCTTATATGCACACATATCAGTACTTCAAGCACGGCAACAATACCCATCTACTTTTGCCAGAATACCATTCATTAGTGCATGTGGTGTGTTTCCTGGCTGTTCTTAAAATATCCAAACCAATATTTGTCCTGTTCCATTTTACCAGCCTGTTCCATGCAGTGGCCACTCTGCCAGTGAACCACTCAACATAACTTCCATTCCCACAGATATTTCCACAAAGGAAATCTGATGACTCTCTAGCACTTCCTGGCAACCCCAAGCACCCCTAGAATCAGCTGTCCCCATGGGCCCAACACGTCCAAGCAAGCTCACCTCCCAGGGTTCTGCACAAGACCAAGTGCTCTTAGTCTTTTACAATAACTCATACTTCCACTCTTATGTAAGTCCTTAATGTGTTTGGACCAAAATACCTTTTAAATATAAAATTCCGCTTATTATTATTATTTTTTTTTTTTATCAAGAATCAACTTAATGAGCTAAACATAGTGTTGGGAGACCATCAATATGTGTACATGTGGTTTAAAACAGCCCTTTTACTATATGTTTTTTTTTAAACCAAAACATTACCAAGAATCATCTCAGAGGCTCCTTAGAGCCATTAAGCATTATCGTCAGTCTGTCTCCATTACCATAGCAACCTGGGAGTATCGGTTTCTGTTAGTGTGTTTGTGTACTGCATAGCAATGGCTCGCAATGCACCTGAAGCAAAGCTTCACTTCACTGCAGCTTCAAGCCTACATTCCCTCCATTTCAGCGAGGCAGCAGCCAGGAAAAGAACGGAGAGCAAACAGATAAAAAAAAAAAAAAACTCCCAATAAGCTGCCACAACAAGAGATAACACATTTTTGCAGCCTTCCCTCCTCTCACTCAGCAGATGTATAAACAAACTATTCTCGGCCAAAATATCCCAAATCACAGTTTTATCCACCCCCCTCCCCTGGATACAGGTGAAAACACCAAATGTAGCTTCCTAGCACACAAGCATCAGTAAACCTCAATCATAAGCTGCAACCCACAGCTTCCCGGAGATGAAAACGCCAACATACAACAGCTACCAGACACAGCTGCATCCACACACACCATGTCAGGCTTAATCAAACAGCACTCGAAGCTGTAATACCTGCCATAATTGATATTAACTATGTTTAGACAGAATAATAATGACATTTGTACTAGCTGCCAGACACAGCTGCATGCACGCACACCATATCAGGAGTGATCAAACAGCACTCAAACTATGATACCTGCCATAATTAATATTAACTATGTTTAGACAGAATAATAATGACATTTGCACGAGCTGCCAGACACAGCTGCAGCCACGCACACCATATCAGGAGTGATCAAACAGCACTCATAGCTGTGATACCTGCCATAATTAATATTAACTATATTCACACAGAATAATGATGACATTTGTACTAAGAGCTTGCTACCATTATTCAACCAGGATATACATGATATTTCTAAATCATACTTTAACTGAAGAAGGCATTAGTCTCCATGATAGCATTTTTTTTTCAAAACACTCTACTGTTACTGCTATTATATATGATGTTAATTTGTTACATTTTAGTCTGAACTCTGATGGATGGTAGATTGTTGAATTAGTTAATTACTTAAATTATTATAAGTAAAAACTATGAAAAATGAGCAAGATAAGTATTCACTGATTTCAAGTAGGGGAATAGAAACTTCTATGTTTATATTATATGTTGCTTTGTTTGGCTTATATATAATGTAAGTAGTAACTCATCTTGACCTACCTTTGTTTGTGAAGAATTACTAGACTCTTTGAACATTCTGAATAAATCATTAATGTTTCTCAGTTGTTTAAGAAAGCCTCCTTTTTTAAAAAATAAAAACAGATGACAAGTGATGTACCGTATCAGGTGATACTTTGAGAGATGTATTTGTAAGAGCTATTTTTTTTGGGACAACTATCTTGGAATCAGTTTTTTTGTTTCTTCTTTCTAGCATCAGTCCAAGGATTTGTTTCTTTTATTATTTTAAGAGTAGGGGGCATCCATTCCATTTCATCTGGGATAGACACTATGTTGTTGTTTTTGATGAATATAGTAGCTTATTCTAAGTCATTAAAGGTTCTCATCTCATTGGCAAAAAGTATTTTTATCTTGGCTGGAAAACCCAGCTGTACTTTAATGTTGTTTTATTTTAACAGTTTTATTATTGGCCAGACTTTTTTCCTTTGTTCTAGTATTCTGGAAGAATAATCATTGTCAAACCTTATCAGGCTTTGATTGTATTTTAAGGGTGATTTTCTCCAAGCAGATTTTAATATTAGTTTCTTTTTCCAGAAATGAAAGAAATGTTATAACTATGGATCTGGGTGGAGTATTTGTTGTGTTAGAGCAGGTTTCCTCAGTGCTCTATGCACTCTTTCAATCCCAAATGAAAGTCCCTCTTTCAAGTCTAAAAACTCAGGAATCCAGGTTGTTAAGAATGAAATAATGTCTTCTCCTTCAATTTTCAGGCAGACCAAAGATCCTTATGTTGTTTCTCCTTTCCCTGTTTTCTAAGTCATCTGTTTTGTTAAGTAGCCATGTATTCTGTTTAAACAGAAATTCTTTTTGGAATTCTTCCTCGTTGAGTCTCCCTTCAATGTAATTTAGAGAAGGCTCTGTATTTGTTATTTTTGTATGATGTTGCTGTAATAGTTCCTTAAGAGTATCAGTTTGTTTTTGAGAATTTAATTTGAGGTTTTCTAAGTCATTTTAAAGTCATCCATCTTCAAAGATAGTTCCTGTAAGGTAGATGTCATCAATTGCAGTTCTTTTTTCAAAGCAGCATCTGGATGAGAATTCCTTGAGTTGTTCATATTCAGTGACTCAGTATATCTCCAAGTTACTTGACAGGAAAATATTCGTACATCTCCACCAAAATTGATATTTATATAGTTTAATAGTTTATCTATAGATTTCTGATGTTTTAAACTTGAAAATAATAACATTTTCCTATATTATACAAGTTTATGGAGCTCTCAAAATTCACTGCTCTCTGTTGGCCATCTAGGCTCCGCCCCCCAACTGTGACCATTTTTATCACAATCAGAGCTATAATGTGTACCCATTAAATAAAGTGATCATAACTGATGAGTACAGTATTGATGGATTATAATGATATCAGTCTTAGTGTCCTTTTATAGTTGAAGTGTTCTGAAATGGGTACTTTTGGCATTTATGGTTAATACATTTTGTTTCACTGCTTACTGGAAAAGATATTCAGAACTTTTAAAACACACTCTAACACGTTAATGTATTAAACGAGAAATCAAATTTAAAGCAATCTGGAAGGTGATTTCAAAAGATCATGTGGATTTATGTATGTCCCTAAAAATGTTAACTGGGTGGGTCATGGCTTGAAAACAGTCCAAGGCTCAAGGTACACTAAATCTGTCACTGATAGCAGTATGAAAAGGCCTTTGCATCTTTTTGCTGTCTTACCACTCACCTGGACCTAAACCCATGTGTAACAGTACTAGTACTGAAGGTTTATAGCTCCATTGACTGCCCAGAATAGTTTGGATATTGTTGTATGTATAGTCTACATTGTTCTGACAGAATCAACAGAAAACTTTCCTTTTAGATATATATATATATATATATATATATATATATATATATATATATATATATTTCAGTTTTGTAATAAACATTAAAAAATCAGATCAAAGTGATAAGCACACAGGCTCAGATATACAATGACAGTTTCAAATAATGACCTTTATGTAGTAGATAGATGGGTGGTGGTAATATAGTTAATTTCTAAAAGATTGTAACATGTTTCTTTTGAAACATTTTACCTCTAGAAGTGAATTGTATGCAGCTATAGCAATAAGTAGCTAAACAGGAATGTAGCAGCTGTACAAAGATCATTTCAATGATTCCTGATTCTCTAAAATGGTTCCACCTGACTGCACCTTCCCAGTTGTTGTGCTAAAGTGGTGTTAATATAAGTGAAGGGGTATGAGGAGCATTCTTCATGTGAGGTGCCAGGGGTTTGCCCCCCCCCCCCGCAAAAAGCTTTCGTTTTAAAAGTTGTTTTGTTTTATTTTATTTTAAATTTATCAGTAGAGATAGTGCGGTGATCTCAGTTGATCGATTACAGGCACAACTCAGGTGAAAAATCACAATGTATATGCACAAAAAAAGACATGGAAGCTGCAAATACAAATTGTGAGAAATACAAGTGGTACATTAATTACATCAACTGACAGTTGTTCCATAAGGCAACATCCTTTCATAGATAAAATCATTTCAGAGTTTTGTGACTTACTGAAATTGGCTTTGTTGGATTGAGAATATTTTAATTGTCCAAATGAAGTTAAATCATCTTCCAGTATATAATTGCAGCTTACGCAGCAAAAAAAAAAGTCTAGTATTCAGTTTGTTACAGATCCAAGTATAGGTCTGAAGACTTTGGGAAATACAGTCCTGCTATGACTTCAGTGTTTCTGGTCCTGAATGCTCAGAATAATTAATTTTTCAATATATTGCCTACATAGTAAACAGTAACACAGGAAAATCCCAGAAATGAACTTATGCTTGGAAACCTTTCAACCTAGAACAGACTCCCATGAAATGACTTACACGTCACACAAGCCACATGTTATATACTGGAAAATAAAAGAAAGAAGTTGACCTTTAGAATATAGTTGGGTATAATTCCCATAACTTATGATGATTTGATTGCAGGTTATATGTATAGATTCATTTCTAAAGCAAGTAATACAGGGAAATTCCTTGATCTTCACTTGCATGAATGAAGGCATGAAAAGCCCTTAACAAGTTATGCTTCTCCAAGTCTGTATATCTATTTGAAGATCATGAGCAGCTAACCCATTCATTTAGCACATTTCCTTTATTCGTTTATTCTTCCATTCCATAACTCTCCAAACATATCTTTAACTGGGGCAATAAACTCTGAATGAAATGTATGTATAGAAGCAAACCAATTGAAATACATGATGTTGTCTACTTTCAGTAATTGACCATTTCATGAAAAGCAGACAGAGAACAACACTAAACTGGCAGCCCCAGGTAAAGTAGGACAGTTTATATGATCCTCAAAAAAGTGATGCAGAAAGTGCAAATAGGGGAATGTATAATAAATGCAAGACTGCAGTATCTTGACATATTCTCCCTACCGCGAGGCGGAGTGATCTCACCACTAATTTATGCATATGGCAGGGAAAACGGATCCCCTAGTTGGGATGAGAGTGCAGGGTAGTGGATCCCCATGACAAAAAAAGCTCAAAAGATATAACAGTGAGTTTTGGACTTTTCCATAATTGTGTTTGCATCACAGTTTATTTTTCAATATGTTGAGTCTTGCCATTTGGAGTCCCTTACTTCTGATAAGAAGCCATAATGTTCAAGACAAGCCTGGCATCTGTTGATATGACATTTTTAACATAACAGGGTAATTTAATATAATTTACTCAGTATACTTCCTGATTTAATTTAACAACCTCCAGTGTATCAAAAATTTGGGGAGCATCTGACAGTTTTCAGGAAACAGTCTACTAGTGAAGATGGATTATCTGAAATGATCTTCAATACATCTGAGTCATGCTGTGCATCTTTAATTAGCAACCATTCCGTGTTGTTGTTAGTAAAATGCAAGGGGTCAAGAAGAAATTGCCTTCTCCAGTAACACAAGGCCCAAAGATTTATTTTTATCCTGTTAGCTGTTCTTTCCTTAGCCTTTGTTTCAAAAGCAAAAGTCAGCAATGAGTAAAGAAAACACAGATGCTCAAAAATCAAGAATTCAGCATTCTAAAACACTTCGCTTTCTAAATGAAGAGAGGAATGAAAATATGCAACTGACACGTGTTAGTTGAATGGCATCCCAATTCTTTTTTTATTTTTACCCCAAAATAAAGAGAACTGCTCACCTGAGAGTCTGTCTGAAGATCTGTCACTAAACACATTCCACATAACTACTAGCATCCATGATCCCGTGTCAGGATATACTATACTTAATTTCTACAGTTCTGCTGTTAAAGAATGTTTCACATACTGAAGGAGAATCTGTCCTTTAGAGTTGAATTTTGTAAAAGCATTAGATATATGGCATGGCAAGTCTTAAATTGTGTAAGAAAATGTCCAGAATTATTGATTGCTGTCCAAACGAAAACCATCTGTTTAATTTAGCTGATGTTTGCTGTAATATCACTAACTGTCCCTATTTTCAGTTTATGTTTTCAACATGTCATCTGTAAAGCCCCACCATATGAATGGAAATTGTACCTTTGCATTCATTTTGAAAGATTACTATTCCACAAGGTTCATGCCTACTGCATGCTGCTAAATATTGTCCTGAAATATATTTTGAAAATTCGGGATCAACACTGAAAATCACAAAAGCTGTGTATGTGCAGAATGTTTGGCAAATGTATTCATGCAACTTTTGACATTTTGTGTGTCATGATTTAAAACTTGAAACATTTTCTTTGTGTATCCTCCTTTTAACCAATGAAATGACCCAAAACACCTCTTTCAGCCATGACAAAGCAATACAGAAAAATAAAGTGCTTCGTATAACAAACACGTAAAGAGGATAGAGACTAATGAAGGTGATTCAAAGAGCATAATTCATCAAAACTCAAAACTGCAATGCACATATGATAGATGACAGTCCCATGTAGAAGGCATGCAAGAAGATAACCAAAATATGTTGAATATTACTATTTAAGTATTTTCTTTTAAATAATTGTATGAGCCAAGTGCATTGAAATGGAACAAATATGTCTAATGCGACTGAGCTCTGCATGCCCGTACGCATATTCATGGCTTTACCCAAGGTTTTAACATTTGGGCTCACATGCCTTACAGTGATGTTTTCCAGTAGTCATGCAGTCAGTGAAGTAACACCACCCTGTTGAAGCCACACCCAGTTTGGTGCCAGTATCCCATCTATGGCACAGCACCTGCCATTTTTCTGTATATATTCACAGTAGAGACATATGTTTGGGTAGCTGGGCACAGTTTATTTCTGCATAGATTTCTGTTGGTAGTAAATCTCACTTTGACTGGTTTCTAGAAACAGTGTTTCACTTATAGAAGCCTGCTTACCACAAAACTGAAGACACCTGACAGAAAGTCATTCATCACTACAGTCAAAGGTGTGCATACAGCTATATTTTTGGTAGCAGAGATGCGCTGTCATAAGCCTCGTTACCACATCAAGGTAGCCATTCCCATAAAGGTCTAGTCACAGCAGCAACCATGCCAGGAAATGATACAAAGCATTTACAGATTATTTTTTTGTATGCAAGTACTGGGATAAGCAACATGCTTAGTTTGAGTTCTGTACTGAAGATTATCAATGAAGAGAGAGAACTGATTAGTTTACAGTTAAATGAGATGCTGTATGAATTTACACATGGATTAGCATCGAGGCTTTGTACAAAAATAATGTCCTGGACACCCACGGACTCGCACATGAAGTTGTTTTCTAGCAGTTGTTTGTCACATTTCTAATTCAAGTCACTCCTTGCAAGATTCCAAGCAAGCAGTAATGCCCAACAGGGTGTATGCTAATGTGCAGTTAAAGCCCACCTACTGGAAATGCGTTAATTATACATTAACACACACCCTGGAGGGCATTATTGCACTTAGAGAATGGGCTATCTGTAAAATTGTTGAGGTTTACTTACTTATTTATTTTTAAGTACAATATTATTTTTTTATATATTTTTGATGTAAAATAGTTCTTCAGCCTAATGTTTTAAGCTTGCTGTAGTATATGTTAATGGTGTTGGAGGAAGCATTTTACATCCAAAATATAACACTTTAAAAAATCCAGGTATTTACTTCATTAGTTTTAGTCCCTTACTCCTAAAACATTTGGTTTATTGCCACTCTTTGGAGACAGACGTTACTAAATAATGATATACATTTGAGTTTCAAAGTTTTATTTCCTTCAGAAAATTCTTGCTAACACAAATCCTTTTATCTAAGCAAGTTTGCAAGTTTGTAATTTTATTAGAGCAATAATTAAAATCTGTTCTTATTTTTGAGACTTTGTTCCCCTTTTTATTTTAGGCTATATCCAGATTTCTTTAGCTGAAGGGTCCAGAGGTGTATAACCCTCTTTGCTGCTGGGCTGCCAGTGGTAGATCTCACTCACTCACTCTCTCTCTCTCTCTCTCTCTCTCTCTCACGTGCGCACACACACACACACACACACACACACACACACACACACACACACACACACACACACCACACACACACACACACACACACACACACACACACACACAAACACCTATGCTTCAGAAAATGCATGCTAACACAAATCATTTAAAATGTTCCTATTTTGATCCTTTGTCCCATTTCTTTTAGGCTTATCCAGATACCTTGATCTTAGAGCATACCTTTCAACAGTACATATTTTTGCAGAATGCCAGATTTTTGTCTCATATTTTTGGTCTATTCCTCATAAAAATGTGTTTTTTGACAAACCACTGGGATGATCTAAAGATTAAAGTCGCTAAATAGTAACATCTATTTGAGTTTCAGATTTCATAGCCTTCAGAAAATACATGCTAACACAAATCTTGTTATTCTAGCAACTTTCTGAGTTTATAAGAACAATATTTAAAATATGTCCCTATTTCTTAACATTTGCCCCCCAATTATGTCAGGCTTTGTCCAGATTTGCTAATAGGTTGACAACTACGTCTGAGGTCGAGAGGTATGCAAAACTGCTGCTGCTGCCAGGGGATCACTAGATCGCTTTCACACATTACTTTGTCTGTCTCTCTTGCACAGACACACACACACACACACATACACACATACACACACACACACACACACACACACACACAAACACACACACTCACACACACACACACACACACACACACACACACACACACACACACACACACACACACACACACAAACACACACAGTTTCTTCTGCTTTCATGCATGCATTCACTCACACATGCAGACAGAAACATAAACACACATACACGCACACACAGACTTTTTTCTGTTTTGCTCGATCAATATCTCTCTCTTATTCTCATACACTCTCACACACACGCTTTATTTTAATTTTTTTAATTTTTTTATTTTACACTCACTAAACAGCAAAAGCGCTGCTTGGTGAGTGTAAAATAACAGCTCACTTGCTCTTACTTTCACTGACATACATACATACAGTCACACACAGACATAAACACACACACGCATGCACATGCGCACGCACACACACACACACACACTCAATTTTTTCAGTTGTCTTCTTTTTTCATTTTACACTAGCTAAACAGCAAAAGTGCGAGTGTAAAATAATGGTGGCCATTACATTTTCTCAGTCTGAGCTCTACAGCGGCTTGGTATGCTGCTGTGAAGTAACAGACTTGTTTTTCAGCTGGCTACCATATATAACAAACTGGTACCAGGAACAAAAAAAAAACTAATAAAACACCCAGTCCTATGGAACAACTGAAATGCCAACTTGTAGATTTTAATGACTGTATTTTATTCACAAAAGGATGCTAGAGTTAAGTGCATTTAAGTGACATAAGAAGGCTAGGAACACTAATGTTCTTTATAGACATATAGCAGTACATTCTACACATTTTTAAGTTTTTCATAATTGAACAAATAGTTCAAGATGAAAGGGGTTATTTTACTGAGGAACACCTAAATAAATGTGAGTTAAAATGGCAGTTAATTTTGAATGCTATGAACCCCCCCAGACTTAATGAATGCTGTTCCATTAGTTCTATATTAAAGTTGAGAAAATTAGAAGTTTGAATTTATTATGTTAACAAAAATAAGATTCTTAAAATAAAAAGTAGCACCAGAGCACTCCAAGGCGACTGGAACATGTGCAAGATCCAAGTTCAATGTTGCATCGAAATCCAGCCACACAAAAAAGTGTGCAAACCAGAAGTTTATTAGTCGTACATAAAATAATTGTACATAAAACGGTTTACATTTTTGCAAACATAAAATCGGAGCCATGACAGCCGACCAAACACATGTATTATATTGTTAATATATGCCAATGGCTAAATATATAACCATTGGCATAAAAAATGTACAAAATATAAAAATAATATTTAATTTATTTTTTCGCATTATCGCGAAGTTTAAGCGCAGGGCAGCGGTGCGCAAACGGCATCGCAAGGAAAATAGAAAAATATAGAATAAAACTGCAATGTAACACATATCATGATTTCCCCATAATAGTCAATGGCAGGCATGTTACACCACACCATGGTGCAAGGGTTGCTAAGGGGCTGTGACAGTGTAGGCAAATCCATGCAAATGAGAGGAGTAATAGTGAATCACAGATTCCCCGCTGGTGTAAGGATGCACCTCACAGTGTAGCGTTATAACACCAAGGTGTGCCCTTGAGATAAAAATGATATCAAGAGAGGGGTGTGTCACCTTTGCTGTAAGCACATTGGAGCATTGCTAATCTGGTTTGCCCGTAGCTAAGCAAAGCTGCAGGAAAGGTGTGTGCTGAATTGGCTATAGCTTTGCTTAACTGAGAGCACACAAGGTAACCGAGTATGCATGTGAACAGAGATTAAAACGTGCTTAAACTCTATAAATGGGTTTGCATGGCGTGCACTGGAGCTGAAACAGGAAGGATCTAGGAACAAAATAAGGAAATGCTGCAGCAGGGAAATTGGAGTACAAACGGCTAACACCTAGGAACCTACAGTGGGCCAGACAACAGCTAACAAGGCTGCAAGCAGCTACCTGCAGAACAGGAAAGGGGAGGGGTTGTACTGCAAAGAAAACAGTAAAGTGTCACAGCAGAACAAAGCAGAATTGCATTATTTCAGCTACAAGGCACATTTTGCAACACATGACTGGGTAGGGAAAGTACAAAACAAGAAAATTGGCAGGTAGATGCATGCCTGACAATGGGAGGGGATCTAGGTTTAAAAGTGAATTAAAGGGCAACAGATTAATCAAGGCAGGCAAGCGTAACTCCACACTACAGGCTCCACACTTGCAGTACGGACTGTAATACCCATAATTAAGATACCCTGCACTGGAATTGCTCATACACAGCCAATGACATCAGCAGCATCCATAGCACAATAGTATAAAGTGTTAAAGCACCTCACACACACTTGTGTATTACCATACACTCTGCACCATTGGTGTATACATACGGGGAACATTTAATATGTACATGTTAGGGGCTGCCATAGCTTTGATCCACCAGCATGTGTTGGAGACTGAAGGTGGTGTGGAGGATGATGCTGACAACCACCTCTGGCACCAGAGGAGGAGAAGAGTGTTCAGACCCAGGGTAACCTACCAGGGGCTACATGATCTGTAGATAGTAGAGCTTTACAGGGTGGACAGGGGCACCCTACAGCAACTTGTGGAGCTGTGCTGGTCATGCCTCAGAGCCAGAACAAACAGAGGCGTATCCATCCCAGTCGATATGAAGGTATGTGTAAGCCTGAGAATACAAGCCACAGGTACCTTTCAAAGGCCAACTGGGGATATCATGGGGATCTCACAGGCATCAGCATCCAGGGTACTTCACCAGTTCCTGGATGCCATGTTACCACATGCCAATGAACACATATACTTCCCCCGAACGCAGGAGGAGTTGGCCAGCAATATGCGTCTCTTCCACCATGTGGCAGAATACCCGGAGGTACTGGGTGCAATTGACTGCACGCACATACGCATCAAGTCACCACCCGTTGAGCAGGGTAGGCACTACATAAACCGCAAGGGATACCCCTCCATCAACTGTCAGATCATGTGCAATGCCCAGGGCATTATCATGGATGTGTGTGCTGGCAGCCCTGAAAGCTATCACGACTTCCACATCTGGCATGCCTCACAGCTGTATCAGGTATTTGCCAGGGGGGACATCCCATATGGCCACCTGGTGGAGGATGCTGGCTATGCACTGGAACCATGGATGATGACTCCCATCAGAAATGCACACACGCCCATGCAAGAATGCCATAGTAAGGCACATGCACAAACCAGAATCATCATAGAGCGTGTGTTTGGGATGCTTAAATCACAGTTCTGTTGCCTGGACATATCTGGTGGAGCCTTGCAGTACTCTCCAGGCACGTGTATCCACATCTTCATACTATGTGCCATGCTACACAATATGATCTGGTGGAAACTGCTGCAGCAGGGACAGAATGGTGAAGAACCTCACAGCCCACCACCATTGCCAAGAGCCCCACAGGCACAGAGGTACTCAGACCATGAACACCCTGAGCCAGCCCCAGTAGGCAGACGGAAGCATGCCCAGTATGCCCATGCCTTGGCAAGGAGGGAATGTATAGCACACACACTGACAGTGTAGGCACCTAGAGACTGACACCTTTCTCCACCTGCACACACAGTAAAAATGGATGGCACACACACAAGACTACCTGAAAATTGTCATGTATAGGCAGTCTACTGTGTGCATCCAACATAGGCAGCCCTCAACTATTGCACACACAACTGCTATTGGCACAAGGTAAGTCAACGCCTGAACAGTAAATTAAGCAATCAGCATGTGCTGATACTGTATGCATAGGTTCATAGGTTCATAGGTAGGTACTTGGCTAACTGCTCGAGGGCATTCATAAGCCTAGCCAAAATGTGCCAGCTTTTGCCACCCCATTGATTAATTAACTGTCCCTCTGTGGAGCAGAGCCAGTGGCAGGATCCCTGGGGTGTATCTACTGTTCCCCATCCACTCTTCAAGGTTTTTCTTGAAGAGTGTTAGTGAGGGGCTCTGTATAATGTAATTAGGGATGTTGTTCCAAAGCATGGGGAGTTTCTGTGACAGGAATCTGTCCCTCCAGCATGTTCTAGTTATTGTTATGGCAAGGTTCAGCTCACTACAGCGTGTAGCTCACTGTGACATGGATTACCATAGGTGGAGCATATCCATTAAGCCTGAGTTGGACATGGCTTTCTTGGCCAGCAGAGATCATCTCTGAGTAAATGAGATGCCACTGAGTGAAGCAGGAGTTTATTCAGTCTGGCTGCATAGGACATATGTTTGAGGCCAGTAAATCTCTTGGCGAGGTACGTTCGTGGACCTTCCAGCTGTCGGAAGTGTCTTCTGAGGTACATTCCAAATGGGTTATTATACTCTGTGATGGGACTGATGAGTGACTAGTAAAGGGGCACTATAACCTCAGTATGTCTAGATGCGAACCCTTTAATAATCAGATGGTCTACATAGAAGGATGACCTAACTACTTTGGAGATATGATTGTCAAAGGAGAGACCACTATCTACCTTAGTCCCCAGATCCCCTATTACCTTGTCTGTATTAAGGTGGCTACCACTTATGTGTTAATATGTGGGTGTTTAGTTTTTCCAAATGAAATGACCATGCAGTTTGTGGCACTTAGCTTGAGGCCATGACTTCGCCACGCTGTGTCGGTCTCTGTGAGGCCCTTTGAAGGATGACTGTGTCAGCTGGGCTGTCAATTATGGCTCCCAGTTTGCAGTCATTGCCAAACATGGTCTGCCGTAGTCCACCTGTGTTTGCCTGTACCTCTGAGAAGTATATGCCAAACAGTAGGGGTCCCAGGACTGAGTCCTGTGGGACACCAGTTGTGACTGGTTAAGAGTTGGACCTGGAGGCTGCTAGTCTTACCATGTGGGTTCTGTGTGTAAGCCTGTTGGCAACCCATCATGTGATGTATGAGTTCATGTACAGACTGGTGAGTTTATCAATAATAGCTGAGTGGGAAATGGTATCAAAAGCCTTGGCGAGGTCCAGGTAGTATGTGTGAACCACTTCTCCCCTCATCTAATGCCTTAGTGACTGTCTGTAAGACGTCAAACAGGTTCAGTAGGCATGAGCTGCACTCAACCAAGCTGATCTGGGTTGGGTCAAGTGTTTGGAGGTTACCAATGTCTTTGTTAATGAGTGCCATGCGGATGCACTCCACAGCTTTGCAGACCAGGCTAGTCAGGCTTATGGGGTAGTAGTTACCATGGTCAGTTGCATTTCCACCTTGGTGGAGTGAAATAACCGTTGCTATGCACCATTGTATAGGCATGTAGCCTGTGTAGAGGCTGAGGTTGAAAAGCTTAATTAGGTGGGGGGGTTAGTTCATCTTGTAGTGTTTGCAAGACACAGTCTGGGACACCATCTACCTCCACTGATGCTGTGGTTTGCTGTTTGAGAGGGCTATTTCCACCTGTGTGTCTCTGATGTCTGGGATACTGTACTTTTCGGGTATTGTTGTGAGCTCTTTAGGGGGTGAAGTTTGATCTGAATGTATCTGCAAGGATGTTGGTGATATCAGTAGGTTCAGTATATTTTGTGCTATATTGCACCGACACAGTGCAAATCTGTGTGTTGCCACTTAGATCCTTGATATAGCCAAAGAAGGCTTTGTGGTTATCTTTTGAATCCTTGCCTATTTTCCTGTTGAAGTTAGCCTTAGATGATTTCATGAGGGACCTAAGTTTCTTACTAATACTGGTCACGAATGTCTGCCCTTCTTGGGATTTGCTATTTTTCTGGACTACTGTCTTACTTCTGTTGCATAGCCTGTTTATTGCAGGGGTCCACCAGACTGGTGTCCTTGTCTTGGAGGAGCGAGTCTTGGTTTACCAGTGATGGCACGATCCATACATCCTTGTAGGTGCTTATAGAGTGCATTTGTAAATCTTTCTGTATCTTGAGCAGTTTTTTCCCTTAGCATGGGGGCTGTGAAACCTCCCCCCTCTGTCTTTAGTAGAGTGAAGTAAGCTGTAGGAAAGGTTTCCACTGTGGTTTCCTTTGGTGGGGGAGATGGTTGGGTGTGGAAATAATCAGTGAATAGTTCATGGTCAGATCTAACCAGTGATCGGTTTACCTCTGCTGTGGTGCACCTGTCGCCCATGTTGGTGATTACCACTTCTAGTATGTTTCCACCTCTGGTTAAGGAGTTTACCATCTGATACAGGGCATTGGAGGTGATAAATTCCAGGAAGCGCTGGGCCTGGAAGTGAGTACTCGAGTAAGTTTCCCAGTTAATGGTAGGGTAGTTGAAATCAACCAATACCAGGGTGTTTGGTAGGACTGTTATGTTTTCCACTGTCTCCAGTTAGGTGGAGTGGTGGTCCTGGGTCATGGAGGGGGATCTGTAGCAGGCCACAGTTTGCATTGCAGTTGTAACTGATGCTAGCTGCACATGGATGATCTCAGAGGTATCATGCTGCCCCACTAACCTGGAGGTGTAGGTATCCCTGATGACTATGGATACACCCCCCCATGTCTGTGTCGGTCTATGTTCTGTGGCCGAAATGTGTGGTATGGGTTGTAGTCTGGTAGTGCTGGTGTGCTCTCAGGAACCTTAAAACATGTTTTGTTTACTACACAGATGTTGACATTGATCATACTGAGGAGTGCTGTGAGTGCGTGCATTTTGTGATTACAACTCCTGGTGTTGAGTAGAATAACCCTCATTGATTTTGCTATTGTGCTGTTGACAGAGGTGAGATTCACTTGTGAGACTTGCCTAAAAAAGGCACCATTGGGGCACCAATAGCCTTGGCCAGTATTTGAAAGCCTAAGGCTGACACATGCATGCCAGTATGGTATTGTTGCATGCATGTTTCCCATCTGTGCTTGTTTCTCATCTTTCCTGTAGGTAACCTACTGGTAAGCAGTAGAAAGCCTTAAACTTATACAAGTCTTCTAGCTTCCAAGACAGGCTTTTGGAGTGATTAAGTATCAGTGTTCCATATGTTCTTGCTGTACTTAACTGTTTTTTGACTACATCATGAGTTTTCACTGCATATTGTGATCTGAAAGCTCTGTTTATTCACATATTATTTCTGTGATGGCCTGAACTTTAGAGGTTCACAGATAGACAGTAGGCTATCTGCTCAAGGGCATTTAGAAGCATAGCTACAGTGTGTTGGCTTTCTCCACACCATTGATGAAGTAACTGAGCCTCTGTCAAGAATAGCCAATGAAGTGATTCCAGGCAGAGTTGCCAGAAGCTGTTGAAGACAGGGTTGGCGGAGGGTGATAGGGGCACTTAGTGATCTTAAAAGGGACATGCTAACATGAAAAATCAACACCATTCAATTTCCCCAACATGTCTTGCAGCTATAAAACTGGAGGCCTCCCTCCCAGCTGTATGGTTCTGGGACACATGGTCCCAGGGGTGTATCTTCTGTTACCCATTCACACATCAAGGTTTCTCTTGAAGTGTGTCAGTGAGGGGCTATGCTTACTGTAGTTAGGAATTTAATTTATAGTCTCTCATTTCATTTGTTATGTTTTTATTTCAAGAATAAGTGAAGCTCAGTGGGTTTGGGCGCCTCCGCCCTTTGCTTAGTCTAGCTTACACATAGAAATCATCTAAATAGGAAGTAGACAGAAGCAACATTAATGTCAATAGTGTAATGGTTACAGCATTCGCATAGTATCTGTGCATTCGTGGTTCAAATCCCAAAAAAGTCACAAATGTTTATAATGTTAAAAAGTGTACCTTAACCACAGCTTGCATATTTAGATAGTATTCTTCAGTATAATAAACATTTAAAACACCCATATAAACCCACGTGTGCCTGAGAGTAAAGTCAACAGAGATGTAATGTTATGTAAGCACATAGTGAGATGTTACTTCATTGAAATGTATATATCCTGAGTAGTTAGCAGATGTGGCCGTGTTTGCGCGCACAGGTTATACGTTTATAAATTTTGTTTAACCGTGTTTAACTGCTGCTTTAATGTCGCACAAACACTTTTAAACATGCTTACAACTGCTTATATGAGCCTTATTCTGGAGTAAAAAACATTTTTAAAGCATCACAGGTCTTGAACCTTGGACTATGCACACCATAGTCATGGGACTTACCACTAAGCCATCTGAGCTGTATACATGTTTCATGGTCTTTAGACTACACCTTTTACTGTAGGCATTCCATAGTACTGACCACAAATGGGACAGTCACTTTGTGTACATATGTACAGTACATTGTAATGTACTGTAGTTTGTGAATCAACATATACAAGTCTACATATTTATAACTGTTAAACATTAATACTAAATATATATATATATATATATATATATATATATATATATATGTATATATATATGCATGTCAGTGCACATAGATATATATATATATATATATATATATATATATATATATATATATATATATATATACAGTTACATCTATAGCCATATATATATATATATATATATATATATATATATATATATATATATATATATATATATATATATATATATATATATATATATATATATATATATATATATAAACATCTATGAACACACTTCGTGACACAAAAGCAATCCAAAGGAATTGAAGTGTACACACAACACATGCAGCTCTGGTATTATAACTATTAATATTAACTTAATTCACCATAGAAGGGATGGTTGTTGTGTATGTGGAGATTGGGGTGGGAGAGGAATGATGGGTAATGAAATTATGCATCAAGGAGAGCCTGGGTTGGATGTTCAATAAGTGAACTGGAGGGGTATACATGGAGTATGGGGACAATAGCAAAAGGACACAAGGCAAGAACCATTCTCATCCATAATACACCCTGTCTGGTCACATTGCAACACTTAATTCCACAAACATATGAACATTAACATGTATCATACATATGTACACCAAATGACTGTCACATTTGTTTTCAGTAGTGAGGAATGCCCGTAGTAAAATGTATATTCTAAACACCATAACATTTGTACATATTTCAGATACCTTAGTGGTAAAGTCAGTGACTGTGGTGTTCATGGTCCCGGGTTCAAGATCTGCAAGGGCTGTTAATTTATTTTGAGGGCCAGAATAAGGGCTGTTGGATGCAGGTTGATTAAGGCACTTTTAAGCAGTTGTAAGTGGATTTGCGTGGGTTTGCGCAATGGTAAGCGGCTTTTAAACACGGTTAAAATAAGCAAACTTGCTTACAACTGCTTAAATGTGCTTTAATCACACTTTCCCTACCAGTGCCTGCTCTGAGAGGTAAAATAATAACCACTTCCAGGATTAGAACCCGCAACCATATACACCATCCTCAGAGTAACCTACTACTAAGCTACCTGAGATGTACTTATGCCAGTTGTGTATTCAGACAGGTTAAAACACAAAAGGGAGGATTGTGTGGAAATAGTACAAACCACCATGTACCCGATGAAAGGTGTATGCTATATATATATATATTTTATATATATATATATATATATATATATATATATATATATATATATATATCGATTTCACCAAATCATTTCATGCAGACACCAATAAATGTTTTTATACCGGATTGGTCGAGGCCCGGGTTAACAACCACCGCCACCAGTACTGTTAGCCAACAGGGTGCTGGCAGAAATTGGGCTACTGTTGGCCGAAGGAGGAGGAGGAGAAGAGGTGGACGACATGGCCGAAGGCTGGAAGAGAGGAGAAAGGCTAGGACTGTGGTAGTAAGGGTCGGAACTTTGAATGTTGGCAGTATGACTGGTATAGGGAGAGAGCTAGCTGATATGATGGACAGAAGGAAGGTTGGTATATTGTGTGTACAAGAGACCAGATGGAAGGTGAGTAAGGCTAGGAGTATCGGAGGTGAGTTCAAATTGTTTTATCATGGTTTGGATGGGAGGAGAAATGGTGTAGGAGTTATTCTGAAGGAACAGTATGCTAAGAGTGTTTTAGAGGTGAAAAGAGTGTCAGATAGAGTGATGTTTATGAAGCTGGAAATTGATGGTGAAATGATAAATGTTGTTAGTGCATATGCTCCACAAGTTGGGTGTGCAATGGATGAGAAAGAAACATTTTGGAGTGAATTGGATGAAGTGGTGATGACTGTACCCAAGGGAGAGAGAGTGGTGATTGGAGCAGATTTCAATGGGCATGTTGGTGAAAGGAACAGAGGGGATGAGGAAGTGATGGGTAGGTATGGTGTTAAACAAAGGAAAGCAGAAGGTCAGATGGTAGTGGATTTTGCGAAAAGGATGGACATGGCTGTGGTGAATACATATTTTAACAAGAGGGAGGAGCATAGGGTGACATACAAGAGTGGAGGAAGATGCACACAGGTGGATTATATCTTATATAGGAGGGCCAGTTTGAAGGAGATTGGAGACTGTGAAGTGGTGACCAGAGAAAGTGTAGTTAGGCAGCATAGGATAGTGATTTGTAGGATGACGTTGGTGATCAAGAAGAGGAGGAGGAGTGTGAGGGCAGCACCAAGGATCAAATGGTGGAAACTGAAAAAGGGTAATTGTGAGGTGGAGTTCAGGGATGAGTTAAGAAAGGCACTGGGTGGCAGTGAAGAGTTACCAAATAGCTGGGTAACTACAGCAAAGCTAGTAAGGGAGACAGCTAGAAAGGTGCTTGGTATCACATCTGGACAGAGAAGGGATGACAAGGAGACATGGTGGTGGAATGAGGAAGTACAGAAAATTATACAAAGAGGTTGGCAAAGAAGAATTGGGATTGTCAGAGAGATGAAGAAAGTAGACAGGAGTATAAGGAGATCAGGTGCATGGCAAAGAGAGAGGTGGCGAAGGCTAAGGATAAGGCATATGAAGAGTTGTATGAAAGGTTGGGCACTAAGGAAGGAGAAAAGGACCTGTACCAATTGGCTAGTCAGAGGGACCGAGCTAGGAAGGATGTGCAGCAGGTAAAGGTGATAAAGGATAATGAGGGAAACATACTAACAAGCGAGGAGAGTGTGTTGAGGAGATGGAAAGAGTACTTTGAGGGGTTGATGAATGAAGAGAATGAGAGGGAGATAAGGTTGGATGATGTAGGGATAGTGAATCATGAAGTACAATGGATTAGCAAGGAGGAAGTAAGGATAGCTATGAAGAGAATGAAGAATGGAAAGGCTGATGGCCCAGATGACATACCTGTGGAAGCATGGAGGTGTTTAGGTGAAATGGCAGTGGGAGTTTTAACCAGATTGTTTAATGAAATCCTGGAAAGTGAGAGGATGCCTGAGGAATGGAGAAAAAGTATTTTGGTACCGATTTTTAAGAATAAAGGTGATGTGCAGAGGTAGTAACTACAGAGGGATTAAATTGATCAGTCACAGCATGAAGTTATGGGAAAGAGTAGTGGAAGCAAAGTTAAGAAGGGACGTGATGATTAGTGATCAGCAGTATGGTTTCATGCCAGGAAAGAGCACTACAGATGCAATGTTTGCTCTGAGAGTGTTGATGGAGAAGTACAGAGAATGTCAGAAGGAGTTGCATTGTGTTTTTGTAGACTTATAAAAAGCATATGACAGGGTGCCTAGAGAAGAGTTGTAGTATTGTATGAGGAAGTCAGGAGTGTCAGAGAAGTATGTAAGAGTGGTACAGGATATGTACAAGGGTAGTGTGACAGCAGTGAGGTCTGCGGTGGGAGTGACTGATGCGTTTAAGGTGGAGGTGGGGTTACATCAAGGATCAGCTCTGAGCCCTTTCTTATTTGCAATGGTGATGGACAGGTTGACAGAGGAGATCAAACAGGAGTCCCCGTGGACTGTGATGTTTGCAGATGACATTGTGACCTGTAGTGAAAGTAGGGAACAGGTGAAGGAGACCCTGGAGAGATAGAGATATGCTCTAGAGAGAAGAGGAATGAAGGTCAGCAGGACTAAGACAGAATATATGTGTGTGAATGAGAGGGAGGATAGAGGAATGGTGAGGATGCAAGGAATAGAGGTGGCGAAGGTGGATGAGTTTAAATACTTGGGGTCAATAGTTCAGAGTAACGGTGAGTGTGGAAGAGAGGTGAAGAAGAGAGTACAGGCAGGATGGAGTGGGTGGAGAAGAGTGTCAGGAGTGATTTGTGACAGATGAGTACCTGTAAGAGTGAAAGGGAAGGTCTACAAGAGGGTAGTGAGACCAGCTATGTTATATGGGTTGGAGACAGTGGCACTGACAAAAAGGCAGGAGTTTGAGCTGGATGTGACAGAATTAAAGATGTTAAGATTTGCACTGGGTGTGACGAGGGTGGACAGGATTAGGAATAAGTATATTAGAGGGTCATCCCAGGTTGGGAGGTTTGGAGACAAAGCCAGAGAGGCACGATTACGTTGGTTTGGTCATGTGCTGAGGAGGGATGCTGAGTATATTGGGAAAAAGATGCTAAGGATGAAGCTACCAGGTAACAGAAAAAGAGGAAGGCCTAAGATAAGGTTTCTGGATGTGGTGAGAGAGGACATGCAGGTGGTTGGTGTGACAGAGCAAGATGCAGAGGACAGGAAGAAATGGAAACAGGTGATCTGCTGTGGCGACCCCTAACGGGAACAGCTGAAAGAAGATGATGGTGATGATGATATTGATTTTATATATATATATATATATATATATATATATATATATATGTATATATACAGATGTACATATATATATATATATATATATAGAGAGAGAGAGAGAGAGATACATAGATACATGTTGATATATAGAGATATACATATATGTAGATATCTATATAGTTAAAAACATCCACACATCTATGGAAGTACATATAAACGTGTGCACTAATATATGTTATATATCTTATATCTGTATATATATATATATATATATATATATATATATATATATATATATATATATATATATGCATACATACATATATACATGCATGTGTGTATACAGCATCTGAAGTGCTCAAATCTGAGTATAACATGGACCATAACAATCACACATTCTGCCACCCCCAAACAATATGAACATAACATATGAAGAGTATATGCCAGTACACTATTACAAATATGTTCTATGGACATGAGCCAAATAGGGCTAGTCACCAACACAACTACAATGACTGCAAATATCCATGACAGAAATACACAGACATCTTTCATTTAGCAAAACTTTATTACATTCCAATGAATTTCCAAAAGGATTCAAGGACTAACATTACCTGCATGCTATACAGGAAGCATTTAACAGTGCCTTAATGAATCAGCCTGCTATTACCATAGTATTAGTCCACTAAGGGATAGGTGCTCACATGGGGAAAGAACCCCCACACACATATAGAATATGTATAAAAGCAGTTCCTACACACCTGCATCTGCTATGTACACCCACCAACATCTCCCCCACACCCAATTACAACAGTACATACTGTCATAACATAACCAATTATTCACTCACTGTATGACATCTGCTGAAACCTTGACATACCTGGACAGAGACACACTAACATGGCCCTATGTGAAATAGTTGCTGTTATACAATGGAACAGCTGCTGATGTTATAGGGTTTGTTTAAACTAATCCTGTTTCAGAGGGTTGAAAAGTAATTACACCAGGAAGTGTTACCAATTACTGATTATCAGCACAGTATGATACACATTTACACCAAACTAAAGATGTCTGGTGAGCACACTGTAAACCCCCTAACATTATATGCATAGCCATACAGCCTTAAGCTGGTCAAACATCCTGGCCAGACTGAAACATATGCAGAAGTATTAGGTGCAGACAAACCCTGCACAAGTAGCAATGTTCAGAAATATAACAGCAGTACTTACATTTAGACCGAATCTTCTAGGCATTACACACAATATATTTGTGTTTGTCTCCATATAGCTGTTGCAATAGATTTCAGACAACACTTCCAGGCTGTCTTCCTCATGAGTAAGGCAAAGGGACAATGCCCAAGTGGAGTACTCAATTATACTCCACTGTTGCCATGGTATTGGCTAATGGAGTAGCTACACAGCTGATGTGCATGTAATTAACTACTTTGGAACACCAGTTGGTGATAAGGATAGCACATGTTACTGATCTCTAACTATAAAAGGATGCCTTCTCACACATTCAAAACATACCTGCAGAACAATACAAAATACCCAACAGAAGATTGAAACACAAACCAAAAAAGATTAAAATACCAGTCAATAACACCTCCAATTACCAAGAAGGTATGTATAACATTTAGTATGTCTGTGTATGTAGTACCTGTTCTGTAATAATTACAGTGTAATCAATGCATGTAGTGGAAATAGCTATCTCCTAGTGATGTATTGTTGAGCAGTATTAATGCTTATAGTAGTCTATGTGTGTACTGCTGTAGGTCACAAGGCAAACTCCTCATAGACCACAAGGGATGATATATATGGGCTTGGAATTCACCAATTCTTTTCCAGCCACTGTCAGTGTTGGTCCAACAAGTATGTGCTATAACAGGGGATCATATATGTTGATATATTGTAACAGTCGACATATGTATGGGTGCATTAGTGAGATGAACATGTGAAACGTGGGCTTACTGTGCAAATATGATTTTCATTGTGGGATATTGTGCCAATAACTGTGTAATGTACAGTATTGTAGGCAGATCTGTATTCCATTTTACATAGCATTTCTGTTATGTTATGCAAACATTAGTTATGTCTTTTGGCAAGTACAATACTCAATAACAGGATACATACGAATTGTATTCATCTGACAGTTTAGCAGCATGATAGCAAAGAAAACTGGAAGAGCTAGGTAACTATCCATGCACATAAGACATGTAATATCCACCTCTCTAGTATCGTTTGCAAGCAATAACAGCTGTGCATGTGTACATGGTATGCAAATGAGTAGTAACCATTGTTACAGGGCTGAGCCAAATGGCTATGTGCACACCTACATAGAGTGGATATTGAGAGTAGAGACACACTGTTTGAACTTTCAGGTTTGTGTAGCCTAACCACTCATGGCCAACATAACAGCCGCTTGCAAATACTGTATGTAAGGTTGTGCACAGTATTGGTAATGAAACAAGTTGCATATCATCTTTAACTCCAGTGTAATATCTGCAGTAGGAGTGTATGATGTAGGAGACTGCTGCCCATGTGTAATAGCTGCTTCATAGGTGATGGCTTACACTATCTGATTATATCTTGATCATGTTGATAGTGGCAGCAGAGTCTATTGATACTTGACTCTGTTTGGGGAGTGGGTGTCCATGCCCAACAGAGCCCATGGTTCTGGTGGATATGTGAGTATATACCAAGAAAAGGATACAGACCTGTTGACACTTGCATCATCTGTAATCAACTATCAGGATGTGATGTGCTCCTCAGATAAGGATTGCTGCTAAAGGTAGCTACAATGTTTCTGTAATAGCCAGTGTTGTCACATCCATAACACAAATATCTACTTGTGAGCATCACTGTCTAAAATATCTTCATAAGCAATAAGTAAAGTAAATACAGTACTTGGTACTTGTAGTACTGAATGCTCATACAGGTATGTCCACTAGTCAGCTGCTGGTGTTTACTAATGTCAGCTTTGTGTATGTGGCTGTCCTGGGGGAATGTAATCTCTATGCCATGTACACTCCCAAACCCACCTAACACCACACCCCACACATTGTGTGGGATGCAGCTACAGGGTTAAGCTGGAAGGCAGTCCAGTCTACAGCCATGACTTGACTGGACAGTCATGAGGTGCAGGTTAACACATGTATCCCATCACCACAACCAACACATACCCTTACCAGAACACAGTAAGGACACCCACACATACCACCAGAAATCACACATATTCATAGAGGCTTCTAAGTATCTGGCTAAGCAAGAGACCTCCCAAGATGGAATAGACAGACAACAAAATACACAAACTGTATGACATAGTTTGCCAAATTGTGCCACTCCTCAGAACATGTGGCCAGAAACAGGCCCAACAGTACTCATTTGTGAATGCAAACTCTAGCAGTATATTACACACCAAGCTATATGAGGGCAAACATACTGTCAGCTGCCTGTCTGCCATGATTAGCTACATACCCATACAGTCAGACCACCTTTTGAACTATACACATTGCTCTGCCATATTCCATGTTGTGCAGGACCTGTGATGCAGTAGCCTGCACTGCATGGAAACACACATGTAGGAACTGTCAGGTCTTGTAGCCCATTCAGGTATGTCCCAAGGCCTGGGTAACATTCTGCCATTGGCCAGAATGATACTGCAGTACAGGGACAAAAGGATTGTATTCCACAATTGTCTAATGTACTGGTGTAATTCAAAGGGTATCCACTATCTCTCTGCCTGGGATAACATGGTTGACAGACCAAGATGCTTTGCCAGACAGGGCCTGCACCTGTCACCCCTGGGAATCTGGATAATGGCTAGT
>NC_056728.1:518922438-518962848 GCF_019279795.1 Protopterus annectens | reverse complement strand
GTTTCCCTTTCCGGGGAAAAATAATTTTTGGGGGGTTGGCATAGTCCTTGTGGACCTTTGGTATACCACAATAGTATGTTAAGGTGGGATGGTCTACTAGCATATAGTGATATAAATCTTCAGAAATTCTCTGATCTAAGAAATATTCTTCTAGAATACATATCAATTCTTCTATAGAGGCTATATTAATCTCATTTTGTGAGATAGATGTGTGATTACTTCTGATTCATATGGGTAAATTTTATGTATAATTTCCCTATATGTGTTAGCACATCATAAATGACTATATGCCACCCCATATCCGGCTTCATAACTCTAATATTACTTATTTGTTCTGCCAGTTCAAATGATAGAGTTAATAGCTCCTTCTTAGTTAAATTAGATTTAGTTATTTGTCTCTTGGAAGTATGGCTGACTGCATATAATTCTCTAGTAACTTTGTTGTCAAACTTTTGTATACCAGAATTACTTGTTGGTATAAAAGTACTTTTCTTTTTTCAAACTTGATCTAATACCAGTCGTTAATTCCCCTTTACGTTGTTTCCAAACATCATGGACAAGTTCAATTTTCTAACATATTTTTTGAACTCTAATATATTATTAACCATGTTATATTTAGGGGTGGGGATGAATTTAAATCCCTTGGATAGTAAGCTGAAATATTGATTTATCAATTTCAAATTGCTATAATTATATATATTTTAAATTTATTAAATGTGCATATTATATTGTTAAATAACTACAATTTTCAGATTTGTCATTACACACTAGGTCGTTAGTAGAATTGTGGGGGTGTTGGTCATCAAATGTTAATACTTCTTTTTCCATTTCCCCCCTTTTTTCCACTTCTAAAAGTGGTTTCCCCTTGTTTGAGGAAAAAAACTGTTCAGTTTCAAGTTCTCTATTTTTTGTCTGTCATGTCATGTTCTATAGTTGTACCTCATCACCTTGGTGGGTACTATTCCACCTATAGTTAGTTGTGATTTTATACTGTTCCCTATCTCTTTCAAACTTTTTCTGTTTGCGTTCATGGGCCTTCTTTGCCCTAAAATCAGCACTGTCAAATTGTTTTATTACAAATGAATTTTTCCCATTGTGGGAAGGCTAAAATCCTGTGTTATGATATTGTATAACTTCTCTACCTCAATAAGATGCTTTACACAACTTCATATCTCATTATATTTAATTAACAGTCTCATATAATCAAACCCAAAATTGTCAAAAAGAGGATTTAAAATCCATTTTAACATCATTGTCTATATCAATTCCTAACGGTAATTTGTAAAACGCAGCCCATAGGAACAATATTAGTAGATATACAAAAATTTAAATAGGCATTATCTAGTTTCAAGCCATTAACCATATTAAGTTTTTCAAACAGATAAATAGAATCTTTCAAAGTACCTTTGTACCTAAAACTGCTGTCACTTTTAACGCGTGCTTTTCAAAAGTTACAGTCATGACCAAAGAAACTCTTGTAAAATATTTTGTTTCGGTCCTTGTTAGTATAAGTTACAGTACCTGTCCTTTTTATTATTGCTAGTAATATTAGCGTAAGTCCTCCACAAGACAGGCTGGGTATTCTTAGGTCTCGTACCCACTCTTTTGATTTCCCTCAGACAGGTTTCCCAAATTTCAGGAATTCCAAGCATTGAAATCCGTCTACTGCCGTTTGTTGTTAAAATTAGAAGCCGAAGACAAGGTAAATCAATAAGCGTGTTCCCCAGTGCAAAAGCTGTATTTTGTCCATTGGGTATTCCAGGGGAAGATGTCTCAGGTATCCTGTTGGCAATGAAATTCTCACCGGACTGAACAGCTGTGCCGTTTGTGTTAACGGCACATTGAGAAGCAGTCCTGTCATTTTCAGTAGTCAGTACGCTGACCCGAGAGTCTATCAGACCGGGGATCTTGCTGAAGAGTTCCGCTAGCTTTGTAACCTCATTACGTAAAGCGGAAACCTCTGCCTTTAGTTGGTCCATCTCCGAACCTTGGTTTGATGCAGTGTCCGCTAACGAGTTGCTGGTGGAATCCATAAACAACTCAGAAAAAAAACACAGTGAGCTGTTTGAGTCAACTTAGAAACACGGAAAATGGAAACACCACCACAAACAGTTCCTTCCACTCAGCAACAGAAGTCAAAGTAACAAATGGCTTCAGCAAAATAAACCAACCAAATGGACCAACTAAAGGCAGAGGTTTCCGCTTTACGTAATGAGGTTACAAAACTAGCGGAACTCTTCAGCAAGATCCCCGGTCTGATAGACTCTCGAGTCAACGTACTGACTACTGAAAATGACAGGACTGCCTCACAAAGTGCCGTTAACACAAACGGCAAAGCTGCCCAGTCCGGTGAGGATTTCATTAACAACAGGATCCCTGAGACATCCTCCCCTGGAATACCTAATGGACAAAATACAGCTTTTGCACAGGAACACGCTATTGATTTACCTTGTCTTTCGGCTTCTAATTTTAACAACAAAACGGCAGGGACGGATTTCACGTTTGACTTCTCATTTGGGAACTTGTCTGAGGAAATCAAAAGAGTGGGTACGAGACCTAAGAATACCCAGCCTGTCAGGACTTACGCTAATATTACTAGCAATAATAAAAAGGACACAGGTACTGTAACTTATACTAACAAGGACCGGAAACAAAATATTTTACAAGAGTTTCTTGGTCATGACTGTAATTTTGAAAATGTTAAAAGTGACAGCAGTTTTAGGTACAAAGGTACTTTGAAAGATTCTATTTATCTGTTTGGTAAAAAACTTAATATGGTTAATGGCTTGAAACTAGATAATGCCTATTTAAATTTTTGTATATCTACTAATATTGTTCCTATGGGGCTGCGTTTTTACAAATTACCGTTAGGAATTGATATAGACAATGATGTTAAAATGGATTTTAACTCTCTTTTTGACAATTTTGGGTTTGATTATATGAGACTGTTAATTAAATATAATGATATGAAGTTGTGTAAAGTACTTATTGAGGTAGAGAAGTTATACAATATCATAACACAGGATTTAGCCTTCCCACAATGGGAAAATCTATTTTACAAACAATTTGACAGTGCTGATTTTAGGGCAAAGAAGGCCCATGAACGCAAACAGAAAAAGTTTGAAAGAGATAGGGAACAGTATAAAAATCACACTAACTATAGGTGGAATAGTACCCACCAAGGTGATGAGTACACTATAGAACATGACATGACAGACAAAAATAGAGAACTTGAAACTGAACAGTTTTTTCCCAAACAAGGGGGAAACCACTTTGGGAAGTGGAAAAAAGGGGGGAAATGGAAAAAGAAGTATTAACATTTGATGACCAACACCCCCACAATTCTACTAACGACCTAGTGTGTAATGACAAATCTGAAATTGTAGTTACTAACAATATAATATGCACATTTAATAAATTTAAAATATATAATTATAGCAATTTGAAATTGGATAAATCACATTTCAGCTTACTATCCAAGGGATTTAAATTCATCCCCACCCCTAAATATAACATGGTTAATAATATATTAGAGTTCAAAAAATATGTTAGAAAATTGAACTTGTCCATGATGTTTGGAAACAACGAAAGGGAATTAACGACTGGTATTGACTGCTTGAAAAAGAAAAGTACTTTTATACCAATAAGCAATTCTGGTATTCAAAAGTTTGACAACAAAGTTACTAGAGATCTATATGCAGTTAGCCATACTTCTAAGAGACAAACAACTAAATCTAATTTAACTAAGAAGGAGCTATTAACTCTATTTGAACTGCAGAACAACAGTAATATTAGAGTTATGAAGCCGGATAAGGGGGGTGGCATAGTCATTTATGATGCTAACACATATAGGGAAATTATACATAAAATTCTACATGAATCAGGCAACTACACATCTATCTCACAAAATGAGATTAATATAGCCTATAGAAGAATTGATATGTATTTAGAAGAATATTTCTTAGATCAGAGAATTTCTGAAGATTTATATCACTATATGCTAGTAGACCATCCCACCTTGGCCACTATTGTGGGTATACCAAAGGTCCACAAGGACTATGCCAACCCCCCTTTCCGACCAATTATCTCTGGAAGTAAATCAAAGACTTTCCCCATAGGAAAGGTAATAGACAATATGCTGAAACCCCTATTTGAGAATGTCAAACACATGGTAAAAGATTCATGGGACTTTTTGAAAAATTACCCTGTCTCATATTACAACAGTAACATTATTTTTAGTAGTATAGACGTCATAGATTTATTTAGCAGCATACCAATAGATGAAGGTTTAGAATCTTTTGCTAACTGCTTGAGGAGGCATACAAATTTACCCTGGGATACCATCACTCTTTTAGGTGATTTGATGTCTATAGTGCTGCAAAACAACTTTATTTATTTTGAGGGAGCACTATACAAGCAGACCAGGGGAGTGGCTATGGGTGCCGCTTGTGCGCCCATATTCGCTAACCTGGTCATGCTTGAATGGGAGGACACCAAAATTTTCTGCAGTACATTATTTAGTTCCATTAGGTATTATTCAAGATTTTTGGATGACGTCTATATTATGTGGGAAGGTGATGAAAAATCATATTGTGACTTTATAACCTACATTAACTCCAGCAGTGAATATCTGAAATTTACCGAAGTTCATAACAAACAAGGGGTTCCTTATTTAGATACACTGGTTACTGTTAATGATGGATGCATAAAGTCTAACATTTACAGAAAAAATACTTTTTCTAACTCATATATTGATTTTTACAGTTATCATCCTAGAAAGATGAAGTCTAACATATATAAGGGTCAATGCATCAGAGCGATGCGTATGACATCTGAGAATGATGATATGATTAAAGAAATAGGATATATTACATCCTTATTTTTGGAAAGAGGGTATACAGCAGAATTGATGGATGATATATCCCGATACATATTAGAATTGAGGGACAGTAGATACATATCATTACTAGGATTGAATTCTTCCCTTTCAGGACAAGACCAAACAGTTAATAACTTTAAACCAAGGGCTACTAATAACTATAATAAGGCTTATGTTGTAGAATTTGGACCATTTACTAACATAATTAAGGACATTATAATAAAAAACTGGCACATACTAACATCTGAACAGGAAATATTGGAGAAAGTGGGTAGTAAGCCAATATTTGTCAACAGGATGGGAAAGAACTTAAAGTACCTATTAGAATTGCCCACACATGGTACGAAAGAATTGAACACACATACCAGCAAATGTGGGGCATGTAAACAGTGCAGTTATATTAATGAAAATAGCCCTATTAAATTATTGAATGCAAATAGCACTTTGATTTACACATCCAAAGGGAATTGCCTAACCAAGATGCTGGTATATATTGCTACATGTACAGTCTGTCCTGCATATTACATCGGGAAGACTGAGAGGCATTTCAAACAAAGGATTTATTCTCACAATTACTGTATAAGAAGGCGAGATAATAAAAACGCCTTAGCTCGACATATCATTGACCAAGGTACAGAGCACACCTTCAAATTTTCCATTATTGAGACCGTGAAGAACAACCCAAGAGGGGGTAATATCAGAAACTACCTTGCATACAGGGAATTGTATTGGCAGGTATACACAGATGCTACTTTTCCACCAGCCATAAATGATTATATGTCTATAAAAGCACTATTGACGTTAAACGAAAGGAATTGATTTACATATTAGGTATGTTATAAATGTATTAAGCAGCCCCAGTTTTTATATTTGACAAAGTTTAACAACTGGAACAAGATTTGGAACATATGTATATTATGTGACTTAGAGTTAAATAGCTTTTAGCAGTCATGTTATTTTTTAAAATATATCTGTATAACATTTTTAAACATTCATACATATTATGTAGAGTGCCTAAATCAATATTTACATGGAAATAATTTTACTTGATAACTAATATTAGGATTAATGTAGCAACATAAATATAGATTTAAGGTGCTTTATCACTTTAATTTCTGTATTTTTAATTAGCGCTTTTTTGGCGCCAATTTTAACTATATATGCATGTAAATGATTTGATTGATTTGTTCTGAGGAAGCTCGCTATGTTTCGCGAGTGAAAGCGCTAAACTAAGAATATTGTTCAACATTAAACCTGTTTTTTTATTTATTAACCGGTGGATTTATTTTGCTGAAGCCATTTGTTACTTTGACTTCTGTTGCTGAGTGGAAGGAACTGTTTGTGGTGGTGTTTCCATTTTCCGTGTTTCTAAGTTGACTCAAACAGCTCACTGTGTTTTTTTTCTGAGTAACTTATGTAAAAGGGAATGCATATATTTCCACACAGGTGATTATTTCTCATCGCCACATAAAAAGGGTTTACCAATCCTGGTTGTTACATATATACAGTTTAAAGAGTGACTGGTGCTATACTTTAAATAAGCTTTTATGCCTGTGACATTAAAAGATTCTGGCTTATGCATTTTCAACTGTGATACAGGACTAATGTTGTGAATATATTGGAAATGTTAGACTTGCATGATTTTAGTAATAGAGTTTGGAGTTATGATACATACCTCACAATAAATTCTGGTTTACAGATATACTTGGGTTAAGGGAGGGATGTAGATGACTGTCAGTAAACTACTATGTCCAGCACAGATGTACAACTACATTTAATAATCATCATTGTCATGAGAAACCAGTTACACACATAATACACACAATACCTACAAATGTATGTGTATGCACCCAGTAATGATATATTTCTGTGAATCTGTCAATCAACCTGCTATACATAGTTATTGGCATGTATTATTACCTTTATAATCAACATTTTGTGAAAATTTATGGTGGGACACTCTTACTAAAAGGTAGAGTATGCTAGATTTGAATCCTGCCTTACTTGTGTTCTGCCAGTAGCTCACTACAATTACACCTGCTGCTACAGAGAAAGCTAGGAAGCAGCTGTCTTTTTCATACTCAGTACTGTCCAAAGTGCTGATGACAGTGCATCACCACTGAGCCTGTTTGCATGAAGGTAGGCAAAACAAATTCAATTTTTCACTTTTTTCCTTAAGTAGTGAACCCTTCTTCTTCATAGGTAGGCAACACTCAAATGTGAAAGGCAGTAGCTAACATATATTACTTGTGCAAATACTCACTATGACCCTTCCTCAGTAAAAGTAGCTACTGCGGAACTCCAACCCCACTTTACTTATGTTCTCGCTTTTTTAGCTCAACATATTTCCACCTTGTGCCACAGAGACAGGTAGGTGACAGGTGGAATTTTTGAAATCATTACCATCCATGTTGCTGACTACCGCACAATGCCACTAAGTGTGTTTACACTCTAGAAGGTGACTGACATTACATTTTCAGTTTTAAGCAACTAAGTATGTTTACGCTATGCCACGTGCCACGCACATGGCAAGAGAAAAAAATGAAAAAAGTATAAAAAAGGAAACAAAGGTTAAACAATTACACCACTCTGGATCTGAACCATCACAGTACTGCATTTATACAACTAGGCTGTAGTCAGTTATCTCTGTTTGCCACAGACACAGCTTTGCAATAGCAAACAAATAATGTGCATACAATCAATTAACATTCCATACTCAGTAACAAACAATTCATAAAACTGGCCATTCTCAGTTGATTGTAAATGTGTACATAACATATTTAGTGGAATGAGTGATCACACATTATTTATGAATATGTTTGCAAAACTGCAGTTCTGTCTTCTCTTTGTATTCTGGAAATCATTCCCTTATCTCTGCTTTACTATCACACATCCAATCTCTACTGCATATTCTCTCATATTTCTTTCAAGATGCAATACACATACAAATCAGTCAACAACAGTTTTCAGCAAAGTCAGGAAACTGTGCTATTATGCCAAGGAACTATACATGAAAGGTGATTAGTTTTGTTTAAAAGCTCACTGCAATTACTTCCACATTTTGTAAGTGTATCCTCACTGACACACCCACTTCAGTGAAGGTTGTCTGAGCATTACTGTGTTCAGTCAGTGTAAACATTCACAGTTGCAAGCCATTAACAACAAACAATGGTGTAGAGGCTACACTAAGTCAGAATGTTAGTATTCAGCAATTCTAAGGAGTTCATACCTAACCTGCATCTTCAGAGTGTACAGAGGACTGAATCTCACTGAAAGGTAACCATGTAGCTAGGGAACTTGAAGGAAAGGAGGCCGTTTTCAGTCATACTTATTGCTCCATTTGTGGGAGTGTTGGTATTTGGTATAGTGCACTTTTTGGAATGCTTTTTCTGTAGTGGGTAGTTGAGTTGCATCAGTCGTGTCAGACATTAACGACATTGCTGGACAACTCACGCACATTCTACTTTGCTACATTTAAAAGTATCAGTTATGCAGGTATCTGACATTCATTCATGTTCTTACACATTTATTTTTCCTATTACAGTTTAAACACTTACCTCGATAGTCCTGCAGTTACAACTGTTGTCATTTGCAGCTGCGTCTGTCTGATGCTAGCAGTACACAGCCATTACATGGGGAAGTAAAGGCTGTGAGCATTGCCTTGCATTGATTCTACTGTATGTATGTGTGTGCATAAGATGAAATGTATACCCCTTAGGTAGCCAGCATGTGTACTATCCCTTGCCTCTTGGCCAGGGCAAGGACATATTGTGCATGCCTATGTCTTACTGCACTCACAGTGGCTGGGAGATCCCTCTCTGACTCCTCACTTATGTGTGGATGTGGTTCATAGGTTCATAGGATAGCACTAAGCTAACTGCCCTTGCGAGACATTTTAAGCCTAGCCAATTATCCCTTGTGAGACTCAAACCCTGCACCTTGTGTTTGTAAGGCAAACACCTTAAACATTAGGCCACCCTTTGCATTGCTGGTGGAATGTTTGCTCCTAGCCCTTGGTGTTCCTGTTGCAGCTGTTTTTCAGGATGATATTGTGTAGGATAGTGCAGACTGTGATAATTTTGGCACAAATACTGGGATCTACTGCAGACCCCCCTCCCAATGTATCTAGACACTGAAGCCATAACTGCAATAGCCCAAACAGAAGCTATATATTTCTTGTTTGAGTATATGCCTCATTATAGGGTTTCTCTGTTGGTGTGTGTGTACTTCTGATGGGTATCATCAGCCATGGTTCAAGTGCATAATCTCCCAGTAAATGGCCTTGTTGGATAACTCCCCTGGAAAACCTCTGACAGAGCTGGGGCCCCATGTAGTCCTCTGTCTAGGGCTCCATTTCATCTAAGACCGTCCTTATTGATTGCAGACATGTAAGATGTATATACTCAGTAAAATGGCTATGATGAGCCAGGTTTGGGTAGCAGTATTTAAAATCTACTCCTAATTTTGGTCTTTTTTATTATTTTTTTTTATTATTTTTGGCTTAGTTCAGAATTCTTGCACCAAGAGGTTGAAAAGTATGTTTGTCAATTGTTCTGTTTATTATCAGTCTTGATATGTTTGGTTTTCATTTTTGCAGCAGCCAATAAATTTGCAACTGTGTTCATACATCAACAAGGTTTTGAATTTCCAGATGGAATTTGCATTATTGGTGTTTCAGCTTAGAAAATGCATGTGAGGAGAATGAAACAGTGTGACTATCATTGTTATGCAGATATTCTCAGAATTTTTCTCATGTGCTAGTTTTTTTTTTCACTTTTAAGGTGGTGACATGGAATGCAATCCATGTAATGTAGCCATTGCAGTATAGTCTGCCTTTGTACATACCTAACACCCTGCGCTTTTTGCCATGCTGCACAATTCTTCACATACTTTCGTCAACTAGAGCAACAACTAGAACAGTTATAGTAACCATTCTTTGGCTGAGGCTAGCCCTCAGCTCCAAGCAAGGGGACTAATGTAGCAAGGAGACTGCTTACCATCCTTTTGATAAAGGAAAGCTTGCCTAATGCTACTCAATCATTCTTACCTTAGGCAGTCATGTAACCTTCTGTCCACTAAATGAAACCCAGGATGTCTGTTTCACAGATGGGAATTTTCTCACTGTGCCAACAGGCTTGGCTGCTTTCTACTTCCAGGCAGCTGACGTTTTGTGTCCTGCACAGCACTCAGCTTGATAAGATGATTACCCTTAGAAGTGCAGCCTGCTGATGGTAGGAGTATTCGGTATGTCCTATGCTCTTTGTATCCATTCATTGATGTATTTATTTATTTAATTTTATTGACTGGGATAGCCCTGCTGAGTTTGATAGCCCCTTTTCAGCAGGATCATGTGGATATAAGGAGAAAAAATAAGCAAAAAGAAGCATACAAAAATAAAACAAGTACATAAACAGAATGGATAAATTTTAATACGTAAAGAATACGTATAACAGCAATGGCATCACACATACTGTAGTTAATTTTAGCAATTCCTAGAAGTATTACATGAAAGATAAAGTTTTGGGTTAAAGTTAGGAGGGTGAAAAGGGAGAGAAGTGTAGTTTGTATATATAAGGTGAATGGGTGTTAAAAAGAGTTTAGGATGAGTTAAAACGCCCAGAAACCATTCATTCTTTTCCATTGTCCAATAAGTTACTAAATAATTTAGAAATGAAACATCTCCAGTATTATTTTTAGATAGCATGTGTTGGAGTTTGAAACATAATATTAAAGAAATGGTACGCTGTAACTGACCTAGTAGTAGACGTCATCTACTGCCAGAACAACTGCAGTGTATCACTTTTCTGACTCCAAATCATAATATTTAAAAATTAAGATAGTTCATATAGTCCATTTATACAGATGTTGTGAGTTGATAGGACATGAACAAAACATCTTTTTTTGTTATTTATATATCAATATGATTCATTTGTCCTGTGTAGCTGACAGAATCTTTTTTCAGGTATGGCTTGTTAACTCATTGCATCTTCTTTTTTTCCAGTTTTGTTAATACATTTGCTGCCTTATTCCTGTCATAAACACACTCCGTGCAGTATTGAAAGATTAAGCTTGTATGCATGAAGCTTTTAACTACTTCCGGAGACTGCACATTTATAAAAAAAAATGTATTCTGCAGGATAAGAACCATAAGTGGCTTTTCAGAAGTACAAATACATACATATGCAACTCACTATGTATAACTTCAATGCCTCTGATAGGTTTTTATCCTACAGAACAGACTTTTATTATTTTAAACATGCAAGCTCCATGTTTGGTTAAGTTTTGTTGGTGTTTTTGCCCTGCTTCTCAGTTTTGTCAGTACATTTTTAATTTATGTAGTTTACATTGTTATTATATCTCCAAAATCTGGAACACTTTCTACTAAAAACTTCTTGTTAGCTGATGCATATATGTACTGATGACAGTTTTGAGCTATTTCTACTGATGCTTTACATACCTCTCAACTTCTTTTTCTTAAGAATGGCAATGCCAAAAATAATGGAGGAAACAACATCCTAAAATTTGGGACAGTTTTGAAATATTACTCTAATTAATGTAAAACTTTAATAGACAGGTTTTACTTAAATAAATAAACATGCTTTATGAGCAATAAAATGTATAAAACTCTTATGTTTGACTTATTAACTGATGACAATTTGTAGTAATTTACCAGAAAAGTCACAGATTTTGCTAGGGAAAGGGCAAAAATATGAAGCAAAATCAGGACTGTTCGGAGAAAAAAGAAAAAAAGGGGCAGTTGAGAGATATTCACATACAATAACACACGTGTAACCTACAAGTGTATACATCTTGTTTTGGGCCCATGACTGAGGCAATGGATAGTAAATTTCACCACTTAGGAAACTAAAGTGTTACCGAGGGCCCTATGCACACATGGCACATGTATCCTGAACAAAGTTAAAACAGACAAGGCATTCTGAGACCAGCTGTGGTAAAGCATAATACAAGATATCTGTGTTGCAGGTGTCCATAATGGGATCGCAATGCAAGTGTTGTGGGATACAACTGATATGCTATTGCATGCCCATGCCTTCGTCCCAGCATACTATTGCATGCCCAGACCAAGGAATGGGACATTTCCAGGAACATGACAATTACAAGAGGTAGACCACTCACACAGATTGACTCACAGAAGTTGAACATTTCCTGAGTGGGAAGGTTGAGCAAATCTTCATACCTGGATGTGGTTGGATATTAGAGTTTGGTTAGATATGACTGCCCCAAAATCTGTACGAGTTAGTAATACCAGATATATTGCCATGAACTAGAGTGACCTGTATGTCAGGGGATATATTCAGCAAAACAATTCTGCATATCTCTTCTTTAGGTACATCTGACCTGCAGATGTACATTAAGGTATGTTTGTGCACATATGGTATTCAGAGACTGAGTCATGTACCGGTCTGTGTCACATGTCAGGGCGGGGTCCTGGAGCTTATGTTTCTCTCCTGCCAGAGGCATTCTAGTGGTATTTATGTATTCACAGTTCCACTGGAGAATGACACATGCCTGATGTCAGCAGGTTACCTGTGGCTGACATTGCGGGCAATATGCACATGATGCAGTCAGATGACAGAGTGGCAAAGTCATCCCACATATGGTGTAACAGAAGAGGGGCTGGCTGGATTTGCAATGTCATCAGTGTATATTGCTGAACATCCTGTTAGTGTGAGTCCCACCTATGCTACACAGGAGTCACCAACACAGATGGCATCTGCCAGTTGCCCTGCCTCTGACATACATGCATGCAGGGGACAGGGATGATGATGTGCATCACTGTCTTCACTGTAGGTCCTTACCTCACCTGGGAATGACTGTTGGCATCAATCAGTGAATTTCTGGGTTAGTGATCTGTGCATAGACAACTGTTACACACACCATGGTACAGTTTGTTAGTGCACTCTGTGGCTTTTGTGATGATGAGTCATACCTGCTTAGCCTGTAGGATAATGTGTAGCACCTGCACAATAACATGGAATATAGGGAAAAGGAACATGCAGTGTTGTTGAGATCTTTAGTAGTGAATATCTCACAGGTGTGCATCCATGAGGCAGATGGTAAATACCCTCTATTCAGCCTCTAAAATCCATGCTAACCACAGCCATGGGAGGGTCCTACGGCAAGGGGATATAGTTGTAAGCAATCCATTTATAGATGACACAAAATGTTCTAGAGATCGCATCACTGTTACCTCTGGCCACAGTGGCTAACACACCTGAGTGTGCACAGTCTCATTGTCATGGCCAATGACACTGATCAGGATTAATTCCAGGGATGCTTCATCAGCCCTACTTCTTCTAGTCATGCACTACTATCACTGTCACCAGATGCCAACAGAGCACCATATCTATCCTTGGCCATTGTCCATGACAGGAAAGTCATACATCTATTGACTCCCAGTATGGGACATCACATCAGGGTTACTGCACATGCTCCTAAAGTGCAACACTATCCCTACTAAAAGAGTGCATCATGCCACAAGACAGCAGACCTGCATGACACACATGACCAATATTTATGATATAGCAGTTCCACCCTGATACTATAATCTTTGACTCCCTCCACTTGTCGTCTACAAAACTGTTTGTCAAATCTACCTCTCATGACCCTTGACCATCTAATAGCCTTACTCACAGCCTCACCTGTTCAAACAATGATGACTGTGTTCTACCCACACTCTAACCTGTGGATAAGGTCATTTCTGATGCTCAGCATGGCCAGTCTGTACACTATATTGCATAGTCTAGGTGATCTGTTCCAAGCATGGTCTTATTCTGTGTGTTTTGTGTCATGATGCAAGAATTGTGGACCAGATGTAGCCTCTTTGCCAGTACCGCAGTGTATAGTGCCTGACTCTGCACTGCATGAGTTGTCACTGTAGTCTGTTCCTCCAGCATCTCTACACCTAACTCTTCATTTACTGTTGTGACAGGTCTCTGTGGCATAGCTGCAGTGTTCCCATGTAGTTGTATCTGCTTGTATACTACCATATTATTTAACATGGTGCACACGACAGGTATTTGGCTACAGGTTTCAGGAGCAAACAACAGTGTACTACCAAATATGTAAGCAGCAGAACCATCCATTTAGGAGCCCAAACACATGTTCAACAGTCTCTGTGTGATGTTACAAGCCATCTCTGCCATGGTCTGGGGGTTTTGGAAGGGGGGGGCATCACTGACAGTTCCAACACATATTCAACATCAACTGCAAAATGCAGTAGTGGACACCATTATATGTGTTCTCTTGTTTGCTGGAATGAAATCTATATATTCACTGACCTAGTTATCCAACAGCAAGTGCACCTACTAGATGACCTTAAGAAAAAGCACTTCACATGTAAAATCAGTAGAGGTCACATATATGCCAGACGTAAGAAGCAAGGGAACTGCCTGGGTGTGATGCTGATGCCTGTGAAATTCCTAGCATGTCCCTGCTGGACACCAAAAGCTTCTTGTAGCAAGGACGGTTAATGCAACACCTGCTTTTATGTCCACAGGGATGGGTAATCATTGCATTCCCTTTGATTCCATATGTGGATATGTGGATAAATTGCCTGCTACATCCTGTATGATCTCCCTGTCCATAAGATAACAGTCGACATTGTCTTGCTCATGGAGGTGATGGTATGTTAGGCATTGGAAAATGCATCTGATGTACCTGCACCACTGAAGATGCTGTTGAGTAGTGTGATTGACATGGGCTCAGAAAGCAGGCACTAATACAGCTATATTAACTAATATCAATGTAATATACTAACTGCTCTATTGCTAATATTGTTTAGCTGGTCTTGCTCCTCCTGACTGAAGATTCCCAGCATTAGGAAAGAATGAATATCACAGTGCATAACATCAGCTTTATGCATCTCTGAATTGCACTGTCACGTTTCATATTCTCATTTGCATTCACAGTGAGACTGATTTGTATGCATGTTCTCATTTACATAATAATACATATTCATCTGCTTATCATACATACTGTGCTATTTCTCCTGTAGTGTGACTGTGATACTTGTGACACTGAATCTCCTCCTCTTTGTTATTGTTCTGTTCTTCATGCTATTTTGCTTAATGCTGTGCACTAAATGTTTTTGAATACCACCAATATTTTGCCATAAATATGCTTGTTCCTTGAAACAAAGGAGGACAAAATTAGTGCTGCAGACGTGACAAACTAAAAACCTCACATAACCCAATCACTGTGCAACATTCAAGGTAAACATTCAAGGCAAGGGATTTGGTATTACAGAGGTATGTCTGGCATTTTGGCAAAGACAGTGTGAGGCTGAGATCCAAACCATAGATGCTTATTCCAGCTTTGGCTTTCTGGAAGTTTGTTTTCTCATAGGACAATACTGAGACAATGTAAATGGGTAAATGGCTGATTAAAGAGGTGCAAAGACTACGAACTAAGAAATAAAATTAATATAAAATGCCTTTTGAATTATTCATGTATTTTTTTAACACTTGGCTTCCTAGGGATATAATGGATGATGTTCTGAAAGAGAACTTGGAAATGATTTTTGACAGGGGCTTAGTGTTTTTGCAGTCTGGGCTGTTGTGAAGAGTTATTCAGTTGTGTTGCTTTCCAATCATTTGAATTATACATAACTGCAATAGTATTTTTTATTTGGCATAAAAAACTGCTTGTTGAAGTTATGGCCCTTTTGCACTAAGCATATTTCCCTGTTGTGCCTCACCTTGTCAAAATAAAGAATACTAATTCTGTAGATATGACAATATGAATGGAACATGTGGAGTCCAGGTGTTACACAATACTATATCATGCCAAAAATCAAGTGGGACAATTTAGTGAATAAGTGAGTCAGAAAACGTGATTAACCAGGATGTTAAACTGTACATAATTTCCAGGTTTATCACTCAGATCATGTAACTTGCAGATACACACACACACACACACACACACACACACACACACACACACACACACACACACACACACACACACACACACATCTATTTTACCATAATCTGGATCATAGAGGAGCAATAGTTAATTGTGGCAAGAAAAGGGCATAAGGCAGGACATTCATCAGTGGGACAGGACACGACACTTGCACATTATAAGAAACCTACCCCCCCACCATATACTCAAGATGACAGGGTACAAAGCTGCATGAGCAACACTTTGAAAAAAAAAGTTTAAAATGGAATGCTCATGATAAAAAACAGACTTTGAAGAGTATCTGTGTTGTAAAATTAATTATGTTGCAAAGTTTTGTTGGAAATATACAATTGCAATTTATAGATCGTGCATGCAACATTTTCTAAAGCTATAATTGTGAAGTGTGTTATGACTGAATATTTATTAAGTAATTTTCAAGTGACAGTACATGTATTTGAGTTAATGTCAATATGCAATAACTTTAGTATTTAAGGAGGTAACGCGTGAAAGGAATAATTTTACAAACTATAAATTATAAAAGCAAAACAAAGTTTTTGCATATTATTGCTGTCAAATTTGTTTTAGGAGTATCTACAGGGATTGTTGTCAACTTAAAAAGGATAGAGCAATCAATGTTTTCAAGCTAAGAAGGACACCATAACTGTGTGTGTGTGTGTGTGTGTGTGTGTGTGTGTGCGCGCGCGCGCACGCGCAGGCCTGTGTTACTCCAAAAAATGGCAGACAAAAAATTTAAAATGGAGCTAGATATAGCAGCAGTTTTGCAATGATTTATTTGCAAAAGTATTAAAATATGTATTCATATAAAATGATAGAAAAAAAAACAGAAGCGGTACAGAAAGCCTGCACAGGGGACAAGATACGTCAATGAAAAAATAGCTGTGCCTGTGACATTTTGCTTTTGCTGCTTACTCTTAAAAGAACTTAACTGCATTTATTCTGCTGCATTTATTACTGATTATTAGTATCCTGATTAAATTAAAACTGTTATTCTAAGCCTTTGGTTGAAGCACTTTGGCTTCAGACCAGTTGTTTTACATTAAGAAGGTTTGTGGTCTGCACTGTGTTGGCAGGACAGGTAGCTTACATCCTTATAAGTTGGGAGTTGCTGATTGAAGGCTTAGTGTCTGTTATTCTAAACATGTATTAGTTCTGGTTTAAGCACTTGGACTTCGGGACAGTTATTTTACATGAAAAAGGTGTGGTCTGCACTCTTGTGGGCGGAGAGGGTAGATTCTGCCCTTCTGAGCTGGGAGTTTCTGGTTAAAGGCTTATTGTGCCCGCTTATTTGAACTGTTTCTTTCTGAAACTGGTACACATTGTTTGCTGTAGCATAGACTAAATTCAGACCTGCTGAATCTAGCTTTGATTGTATAACTTGAGCACTAATCCAGACCATCTTTTTTTAGAGAAGGTTCCCCTGCACCCTAGTGGCAGAAGTGTGCAGTTAGAACTTGTCTGATTGAATACTGCTGGAACGGGGCTCAGTTTTTAGCTTTTTATTGATTAATTGGTTACTGCGGTGGTGGTGCTGTGGTAGCGTTGTCGCCTCACAGTTAGACGTTGCCCGTTCGATTCTCAGTTAGAGCGTCTTCTGTGTAACGACATGCGTGAATGGGCGTTCCTTCGTTGAAGGTTGTGCGTTAGGCCCGGCAAGCCAGCATGCAAAACTCTACTGCCAATCATTAGCGGACCAGAGTTCCGCTGTGGTTACCCCTAACTGGGAAAAGCTAAAAGACACAAATTGGTTAATTGGGTTAAATCAGTTTGCTCATTTGCTACTGTTATATTAAAATAAATATTTTATGCATCACCGCTTAGCTAGGGTTAAACTATTCCCGCCACCATAAAGTCTGCTCTTCAGATTTTCCTCTTAGAACTAGGAAGTTTTTTAGATTTAGCACTCAAATCTATTTATTTGAGCTCAGCACTTGTTCAGAACTCATAAGCACTAAATAAGCTACAAATTACTGCAGCACTTAACTTTCCTCACTTGTCTAGAGGAAAACAGTTTTTAGTACTTAATAAATAAGCACCTATCCAGGCATGTCTAAGGGTCAGCTCCCGGTGTTTACTCCTGTCTACCTGATGAATCTGGGCATCTTGGGGCAATGCAGCAATTGCCTCATGTACACAGACAACCCTCTCCTCCTACCACTGAACACTACAACCTGTGGGAGATGCATTTATATAGCCAAACTGGAAGCAAAGCTCTCTTCACCCAAGACTGGGCTAGACAGTCAAGAGGAGAAGGTAAACACTTGCACCACACCACACTCATCACATAGTCCCTCAAAGCCTACACCACCAAAACACACACCTACATTTGCGGAGGCTCTCAATAAAAATCTGCTGAAGCAACAGAGACCTCCAAAGCAGAAATGCAAGCAACCTTCACCCCCCACAAAACAACCCAAATGACACATAGCCCACAAACTCAGTGTGCCACTCAACCACATCCCATAAGGCATAACAACGTACCCAACACTCTAGTCATAGGTTACCGTATATTCAGGCATACTGATGTTCCACTCACCATGCTAAACAAGGAGAAAGTTACTGTCAGCTGCCTGTCGGGTGCCAGGATCCGCCACATAATGCACGCACTCAGGTCACTCCACAACAAGTACAAATATGACTCTGTCATAGTCTGTAGTGGTGTAAATGACCTGAGATGTACTTCCCTGGACTACATGAAAAGAGACATGGAGGAGCTCTCCAGTCTTGTAGCCCAGGCAGGTATGACCCTAGCCCTGAGTAGCATCCTGCCATCACCCAGAATGATACCACAGTACAAGGACAAAATGATTGATTTCAGCAATTGGCTAAGCTTCTCGTGTCATTATAAGGGGATCCAGTATCTGTCTGCCTGGGATGACATGATCGATAGACCATGATGCTTTGCCAGAGATGGCCTGCACCTGTCTCCCTTGGGATTATGGATACTGGCTAAGGCTTTTGCCACCCCTATAGTGCCTTTTTTAGGCAAGGTTAAACAATGCTAGGAGTCTAAACCTCAAAATGCATTCACTCGAGGCACTCCTTAAAATGGAAAACATCAACATCTGTGCAGTTACAGAGACCTGGTTCAAGGTTCCAGAGAGCACCCCTGCATTACTAGGCTATAATTTATAACACACCTTTTGGCCACCTAACCTGAATCGAAACACTAAAGGCTGAGGAGTGTCCATACTCATTAAGGATATCCACACCTCCAGGTTAGTTGCTCAGCATAAAGCATCCGAGATTATCCAAGTGCAACTAACTCTGGGCAAGACCATAATCCAAATTGTAACTTGCTACAGATACTCCACCATGCCCCAGGATTCCCACTCCTCATTTCTTGATACACTGGTAATATTAGGGTACAACCAAACACCCTAATAATGGGTGATTTCAACTACCCCACCATTAACTGGGAAAACTACTCATGTACCAACTGTTTTGCTCAAAGTTTTCTGGAATTCATAAATTCCACCACCTTGGATCAACTTATCCACACCCCCACCAGGGGCAGCAATATGCTAGACCTGGTCATTGCCAACATGGGTGAATGGTGTTCCACACCAGAGGTCAATTTATCGTTGGTCAGATCCGACCACAAGCTAATCACCCTAGACATCCACATCCTGCTCCCACCTCCCATTAGGGAAACCACCGTAAAAAATTTCTCCAAAGCCAACTTCATGCTTCTTAAGACAGAAGTGGCAAACTTCACGACACCCATGCAGATGGACAATAGAGGTACGACTGCTGAATCCTACACAAATGCACTTTATAAGCACTTATACGAGTGCATGGATCATTCTATCCCTAACAGAACCAAGATGCTATCCTTCAAACAAATGAAGCCAATCTGGTGGTCCCCTGCCATAAACAAACTCTACAACAGAAGAAAGAAACTGTTGCAAAAAAGAGTAAAAATTCCATGATTGGAGGAACTCCCTGGTCAGCCTCAGTAAGAAGCTGAGACCCTCATAAAATCCTCAAAAGCTAGTTATGAAAACAAAATCATCACTGATTCTAAAGATAACCACAAAGCATTCTATAGCTATGTCAAGAATCTCAATGGCAACACTCAGATCTGCTCTAAGTTACAGCACAATTACACTAAATATACAGAACCAACTGATATTGCCAACATCCTGGAAGATAGGTTCAGTGCTAACTTTACCCCCCTCTCACCCCCTAAAGGGCCCATCTCTGTACCGGAAGGTTACAAAGTTCCTGTAATCATGGCTGCACAGGTAAAAACCACACTCTCCAAAGCCAAGAACACAGCATCCATGGGACCTGACAACATCCCAGGTTGCATTCTACATGAACTACAGAATGAACTGGCACCCACCTAAGCACCGTGTTCAATCATAGCCTCACCTTGGGCTTTGTGCCCACTGAATGGCACACAGCGACGGTTATCCTACTCCACAAAGGGGGAGCCACCACGGACCCTGGGAACTACTGCCCTATTACCCTAATAAGCCTGGTCTGCAAGGCCATGGAATGTCTCATCATGGAACTTATAAACAAAGACATTGGTAATCACCAAACTCTGGACCCCACCCAGTTCTGGTTTGTAAAAGGCAGATCATGTCTCCTAAACCTGATAGACTTCTTTGCAGCAGTCACCAAAGCCGTAGATGAGGGTAAGGTGGTTCACACAGCCTACCTAGATCTCGCCAAGGCTTTTGACACCATCCCCCACTGTGGAGTTATAGATAAACTCACTAAATAAACTAGAAAAACTAGATAAACTATTTATAAATCCCTATATCACAATATGGGTTGCCAACTGGCTCAATGACGGAACCCACACTGTGAAAGTAGCAGACACCAAGTCCGGCTTAAGACCAGTGACAAGTGGAGTACCACAGGGTTCAGTGCTGGGTTCTCTCCTGTTTAGTATCTACTTTTCTTAAGTACAGGCTAACACAGAAGGTCTTTGGCTAATGAAGTTCACAGATGACTGCAAACTAGGAGCCATAATCGAAACTCCTAATGATGTGGACATCCTACAAAAGGGCCTCAAGGAGACAGATGCCTGGTGTCAAAGCCATGGCCAGAAGGTCAGTGCCAAAAAATGCATTGTCACCCCCTTTGATAAAAACTGTGTACCCATGAGCTACCAGACAGGTGGTAGTCTACTTAACACTGAAAGTGTGATAAGAGAGCTTGGGACACAGGTGGACAGTAGTATCTTCTTAAATAATCACATTGCCACAGTAGTCAGGAAATCCAAGTGGCACACCCCATCATAAAAGGTGTCTCATCCAGGAAAAAAGAGGTCATTGTTCCCCTCTATCACTCATTAGACCCATTATAGAGTACAGCGCCCTTTTTGGTATGTACCTCACACGACATCTACAACAACTGGAAAGGCTGCAGAAATACCTCACAAAGAGGATTATCAGCCTCAAACAGATCCCCTATGCAGACTGTCTCAAAAAACTCCAGCTTTACTCCGTCGCATATCACCTACTAAGAGGTGATCTCTGCCTAACATACAAAGCTATGTCAAACCCAGAGCTGTTGGACATGCTCCACTTAAAGAAATCCCAATCCCTCCGAGCTACATGCTCTAGGGACCTAAACCTTGTCACCACAATAAACAGAACATGCTGGAGGGATAGATTCCTGTCCCAGAGACTTTCCATACTGTGGAACAAACTACCTATCTATATCAAACAAAGCTCCTCATTAGCACTCTTCAAGAAAAATCTTGATGATTGGATGGGAAATAGGAAATTCACTCCGGGATCAGCTCTGTGGATCTACTCGACAGGGGCACAGGAAATAATTTTCTTGGGTGGTGAAAGCCAGAGTACCTTTTTTGGCTAGGCTTATATAGGCCCTAGGGCCAATAGCCTAGTACCTACCTACCTATGAACCAGTGAACATAAGAAACCAAAACGCAAATGAGTTTGTGTGTATGTCATGCAGAATGAACAACATTGCATTGTACAGAGTAGATCAGGAAAATCAGACTGAACTGGCACCCTTTTAAAGAGCTGCAGATGGGAAGCAAAAGCAGTAGCAAAGCTGACAGGAAAAAATGTCACAAGTATTTCTTGTCACTTAGCAATGCTTGAACATCAAGCCACCACATCATTCCACAGGGAAATCCCTTCTGCCAGTCAGGAATACCTTATCAGTATCCCACTCTTTTGCCAGGCGATGGAGGTAACAATTCGACACAGGTAGGGTCTTCAGTATCAAGTTTCCCTAGTACACCATTGAGACAATTCATTGATCTATTCTCTCTAGCTTAGCACTCCACACATATGGGATCCCCCTCTTGTTAGTGGAAAACATCTTAGCAGCAGCTCATATGTTTGTCATGAAGTGGGGACAAATGTGAGATGCTGCAAGCCATCACCCATGGGTGGCTTGAATTTCTCATTATGTACCTATCCCCCCTCCCACATGTTGATGGGGGATGGGCAATGCCAGTTATTTCAGTGCTGCAGAGCAGTGTGCCTTTATACTACCAAGCGTTCAGTGACTGGACTGTCAGACATGGACCCTGTGTTTGTCTGGTCATCTCACTTGGTTTCCAACAGTAGTCTCTTCAACAGTGGGCTGAAATTCAGCCACCATCTTGCAGCTTGGGTAACCTGGATAGAGGTTTGCCATTCTTGCTCTCCAAACCTGACTACTCTAATTCCCTTGGCCCACAGATGGACCTCAGATCACCATGCTGTGGTCAGGGCTCCACTCCTTTGTGCTGCAGAGCTGGACAGATGTTGTTGATAGCTGCTAAATAAGTGTTTCCAGATACCTTTAATCACTAACAGGCATGATGACAAAGACTCAGCTGGAATTGCATGCTATCCTAACGTACTGTGAGTCTAAGACAGTGGCTTTGTTTCTTATAATTACAGTGGAAGGTTACCTACATAAACTAGGACTAAGGTGTTGTTTAAAGTAAATTTCAGCAAATGAAATATCTCCATAGTGCCATTGCTTAGGAAAGGTAAATCAGAGGGTGTTGTTATCTTAGGAGATTTGACAGCTCCTATTATTGCAGTGAGAAGTACTGTGAAGTATTCCTTGCGAGCTGCTGAAGACATTTCCACATCCCTAAGAGGGACTCTGGAAGGGGGTGAGCAATTCATTACAATTAGATTGGCAAGGGCATATGCACAAATATAAATGGAAGGCTCTTTCAATATATTCCTAACAATTAATATCCAGCAAGATTTGATGCATTATAATAGACTGAACATTTGAGTGGCATCTGTATTTTTCATTTGACAGTGGACAATGGACTAGGTACTCCAAGGAAATCAAAATATACTGCATTGCAAGGCTGTTATCCTGTTGGCAGGGAAGATTATTAGAGAGCACCTGCATAACTTACAAAGTGTCCTTGGTAGGTTAAAACAGTTTGGGGTTAGAGTAAACAAAAGACCCAACCTTGATTTTTTCAGAGATGAAATATCATATTATGGGCATACAATTAACATGAATGGGCTATGCAGTTTGTATAGATAAGATAAGATAATGGTGTACTTAATGCATCCATGCTTCAGACTGTGTCACATGTATGGTTTTACTTAAAGAAAGGTAAACTGCTACCATAAGTTCCTACCAAATGTCCAACCATTGACTGAGTTGCTGTGTAAAGGGTCTAAATTAAAATAGCTGGAAGAATGTCAAAGCTCCTTGAAAATGTACAACAGATGACATTCTTACTGATTTTAGTTCATCTTTGCCTATTAGGCTTGTATATGATGCTTTTGCTTATATAATTTGTTCTGTTCTATCACATGAACTATTTGTACTGTTCTATCAAATGAACTCTAGAGTGAAGCAAAGAGGCTCCCAGCATCAGCTTCAAGGCTACTGACTGAAACTGAATACGACTATGTCCAGAGAAGCAGGAAAGGCCTTTGCTTGGTTAGGAGAATGAAAAAAGATCAATTATTACCTATATGGAGAGAGTTAAGCAGATCTCCAGAATAACAGAATTCAACGAGCACCTCTATGGGTAGCGAGTGATGCTGTTTATGAGTCAGCAGCCAGTACTAGCCTCATTCAGTCAAAGGAGGGGCGTGCCAGTTATGAGTGCATGTTATTTACATAACTGGTTCCAGGAATTCATATGACAGCATGTAGAAAGACCCAGAACAAGATGGTAATGCTGATGAACTGTCATTACTGGTACATTAAAAAAGCCTGAGGACCTGATAAGCATAAATGCAATAGATGCACAAAACGCATCTGTTGTTCTACATCTATCTGTGGTGAACACTGCCTTACAATGAGAAAACAGGAATGACCCAGTGTTGCCACAACAGCATCCCACATTTTCTAAAAGGATGGCTAAAAGGTGCAGATCTGTTATACTGTCATCTTGCTGCTAAAGAAGGGCAGGTAGTCAAGAAAATTAACTAACCGGTACCGCAGAATCTGATACTTCATGTCAACATCACAGAATGATGTAGACTTACCTCTTGGCTGTCCAGGGTTTTGCAGAGATTATTGTCCCATATGTTTGGTCAGTCCTTCATAAAATATGTGGCTTTTTGAGAAAGTATTGATGGATGAAATTGCCAAATAATGATAGACATTTGAGTTTCAGACTTCATATAGTTCAGAAAACATATGCTAAAATGTATGATAATGCAAAACCTGTTATTCTTGCAACTTTCTACATTTATAAAACTAATATTTAAAATCTGTCCATGATCTGGGGCCTTTTTCCTCATTATTTTTGATTTTGTCCAGAGTTCTTGCACTAAGAGATTGAGAGGTATGGATGCACATGGCACATAAAAGATATACAGAGGAAACAAATGTGAAGTCCCATAGAAAAAGATTTGTGAAGTGCTCTGGCATCAATAAAGAGCATAAAGACTTGGCCAAAAGCTATATTGAATGTCAAATGGTCCAAAAAGGATCCACTAAAAGTATCTTACATTCTTCTGTATAGCTTCTGGGTCATGGCACCACTTTCATGTCAACACTGTGGATCCCTTCATGGGGTTCAATGTTTGCAAGTAGTTTGAAGTGATCTGAGTGGAGTCAGTGACATCGAAAAGACCACATTGCTGTTAATGCAATGTCTGCAGGAAATGGCTGCCTGAATAAAGTGTTAGTCCTAGCCTCAATAAGCAGAAGTCAAAAGCACTTATGAATGAAAGTGTAAGCAAACATTTCATCTCCGCATTTCAACAATCACCCATGAATGTACTGAAAAAAAATACTAATGTTATGACTCATTAGTAAGGCCCATCAAAACAAGACAGACTTTTTCTTTGTTTACCATAAAACTACTGACAACCTTCACTAGAACTTCAGCAATACAATTATTCTGGAATGGGAATTTGCATATTAGACCTGATTTAATGAAACTGTATAAGTGTAGAATAGTGGAGAAAATGAAGATTTAATATACTAAGGAGTAGCCATTAAAAAGTCTTATTAAAAGTCAACAGATGCTGACTAGAGACTATTCAACTGAAAAATGTCATTGACCCAAGCTGTTTCAAGGACAGGGCCTCAAATGCATACTGCTAATATGGGCATGACAGATGGAAAACATGTGTAAATGAATTATGAAGAGCTCAGTAAACACATGGTCTAAAGGCATTTGCTAGACAGCTAAATATGGAAGATTCACCTGGGAAGCAAGTTTATCCAATTGAGGTGTGACTCACAAGTATCTAACCCTTAGTGACCAAACCAAACAACTGAAGTCATACCACAGTGCCACAATGCAAACCTATGGCTAGACTTTAAGAAGAAGAACAAGGGGGATCATAAGCATTTAAAAAGAAAAATAGCTGACCAGCTTCATGCTACAAGAAGCTGGAATGACCAGGCCTTTAATGGGACAGGGAAGAATGATTAAATTCAATACATAATTTTAAACTACCAGGATGCTTTAGGCAATGCATCTGTTCTCTAATCAACATTTTTTGTGAAATCTAAATAATATTAAATGCCTTCTCATGGCCTTACTTGAACTAAGTTCAAGGATTATGACTCAGGAACAGTAATACCAACCTCAGTTATATGGCATATATATCTGAAACTTCATCTCTCTCTCTCTCTCTGTACACACACACACACACACACACACACACACACACACACACACACACACACACACACACACACACACACAAGCACATGCATAAGCAGATACACTGTACAATATTAAGCAATAACCTGCTAATGTTCATTGCTAGCGTGCATATTTGGAGATAAGACAACTTATGAATTCAATTTTTTTCTTAAGTTAAAAAGAAAAGGGTGATGAAGAGGTAAGTATATATGCAGTTTTTTATACAGTTTGTTAATGATCAGTTCTTTAAATCCAACTGAGTTGAGAACAAGAGGCTAAATGGGAATCCCTCCAGAAGACTTTTATTTTCCTTAGGTTTGCTCACTTCCAAATTAGTTACACAATTTAGGAGGCTGTAATAGATTCCTCCCACCATGCAGGATGTAATAGGCTTTGCCTCAAGTAAAACAAAAAAAGAATTGATGACAAGCTCATTCAGTCTTTTAGTATAGATCATAGAGTACCATATCTATAATATCTATATGTGTGCATGTTTATGCGTGCTTCTGGCACCATTGTGTTCCTGCAGGAACAAGTAAAATCCATTTGTGGAGGAGTTCTGACTGAACATATTGTTTATTAAGTGGAATCGTGTGTAGATCAGTGGTAATGTGGACATGAACATTGGGGTTCAGAGCAGCTTTCGCATAACAAAACAGCCACAAGACAAAGTTGTCTTGTAAATTTCTACAGGATGTGATTAAAGAAGTCAAACATGTAAGGTGAAGAGGTTCAACACCCACAAAGGAATTTAATTGGGAGGCAGGTATGCACTGTGATGGGTGCCATGCATAGAAAATGTAATTTTCAACATATGTGTGCAGTATAGTCGTGTGTGTAGAATATTCTTAAAGATGAATGCTGAGTAATCATGTGAAAACCTTAATGGGAGTAAACCATTATGATCATGGGATATTTATCCCTTCTTTCTTTTTATCGAAAATGCACTGTGCTTTTTCATCTCTTGCAGTTATGGGTGGTAACTTTCCTAATGCCTTTTTTTTAGGAGTATTACTTTCACTGGATCAGGTAGGAATGCAGCCGATGTTTCCTTGGCTTGGTTCTGCGCCAAAGTCTGTCTGGAGCATATTGTGTTGCCTAGTAACAGTATCTGTAGGAATGCCTGCCACATGCTGGCTACATTTCATTTTGGAGAAATACACCTGAAGTCTGTCACTCTTTCATGCATTAACCAGTACATCAGGTGACCAATAGCAATTAGCCACTTTGTTTTCAGGTCTTGAGCAGATAGTGGAAATTCTGTTCTAGTATTTACATTATACAGGTATACAACATTTATAACATTAACTGTTAATGTCCTCATCTACTTTTCACTCTCTCTCTCTCTCTTCTCTTTCTCTCTGTCTCTCACTCACACACATCTTTCATAAACCTCCACATCACTGATTCACCCATATCCATGCAGCCATATATGTACTTCAAACACCAGCTACAAAATCAAACTACAGATACAGTTTTCCAGATGATAATTAATCCGAACTTCTTTTCTGTTCCCTTGTTATTTAGCATGGTAGGACTTATAATGTGGAAAATGTCAGTGGTGGAATGTTGGGGATACTGTATGATTTAGTTTCATGTCTGTATGTGTAGTGGAAGGGGTATGATTGATCACTGGGAATCTGAGGGGTTTGACATTTTTGGCTGGAGGTAAGCAGTGAGGTATAAGGAATGTGAATATTTTCAAAGTTTTAATGTCACAAAATGTTATGGTGCAGTCTTGAAGCTTGAAGTATTTTTATGTAAACAACCTAGTATGATGTTTTATTCCTGGGATGACCTTGGATACCCCATTCGACAAATTTAAATAAATAGCCTAGCTTTGTTGCTAATACTCTTTTGCAGTGTTAATAATTCAGGTGTTTACTAAGACACGGACACTTAATCTGGGACATCCTGACAGGCTGTCTAGGACAGATTGCATACTATGTTTCACAGTAATCATCACCAGTTGCAGTCTGTTAGAAAACAATTTGAAAAAAATTTGCCATTGAAATAAAATATTAAATCTTTCATCCCACTGTTAGGCAGGGTTGACATTTAAATGCAAAAATCCACTGTACTGTGTTTATGTACCTTGATCCAACAGCATGTTTTTGAATACCTCTAAAAGCATTTTTAATGCTATTTGCCTGCCCCATGCCTGCTTTCTCTCTAGCCCTTGTTTTTCATTTATTCATGATCACTGGAGTGAAAGGCAATTGCAATGTAGCCATCATCCAGGCAGCCGTGTGGAATATTCTATTTCCTGACCCTATACGATGAGAGTACTCCTATGCTATACCTTTTGAGTATGTACATTCTGCACATACTGTATGAGGGCATAGGCTTTGCTTGGCAGAGTCAAGTGCATGTTCCCAGTTCATATGCTGCAGTCTATGCAGCTCTCTTTTCAGTAGGTTTTGGCACTGCAGTAGGTTGGATTACCTCCTTTCTCCCAGGTTCCCAGGTTGGTCAAACTGGCATCACCTACTTATTCCTACCAGTCTTATTTGACTCCTCCAGCTCTTCAGTTGTGAGTCAGTCATGGGTCATCAAGGTATCAGTAAGGGCCTCATCCCTGTGTATCACAGAGCCAGCATTCCTTGGCCAAACACATTGAGCTGTCTTTACTAAATGTTTCAAAATGATACTAAAATTCTTTAGAAAGGAATGGAACTGTCATTGTTCTCACATATGTTCGTGTTTGTGAAGGCTTGTGCATATGAATTTCAAAATCCATTGTTTTTTTTTTAATGTTATGCAAAATGTAACAAGTGTTTTACAGTGCTACACTATGACAACTAGTGGCCTGGATACTTCTGTCTAGTGCAAAGGTTTCTGTATTTATAGGTCCATAGATTAGTACTAAGCTAACTGCCCTTGCAAGCCAATTTAAGCTTAGCCAATTATCCCTTGTGAGATTCAAACCCTGCACCTTGTGTTTGTAAGGCAAACACCGTAACCATTAGGCCACATAATTTTGGCAAACTGCATCTCAAAGCAGGCAGCTGTGGGTTATAGGAGATGAATCTTGGAAGATTGCTTCTGGGTGTTTAAATTGTGGACCTTATCAATAGATTCACTAAACTAAAGTGATTAGATGTTTACCAATTCCTAGTAAACACCATTATAACATTTAAAATCTGTCACAGCACTTAACATCTGTTATGTTTTTCACCTCATTAACATCAATACAGCATTCTTTTTTTCTGACAAACTGTGTAAATGTGCAATGTGCGAATAAAACTCAAGATCTCTTTTTTCAATCATGTTTAGAAATGAATGAAGTTCAGATATTTTTTCTTGAATTTAGAATGCATTATCTTAGAAATGATGCACAACCTCTGAAATGTTTTTGGAGGTGGTCTGTAACACAGACCCTGAACATTATTGGCTATATAGTGTTATTTCATGTAATATTTTTAAAAATAAAATTACTGACAAAAATAAATACTTGAGGTAACTTATTTGAAAATAATTGGGTTTTCCCGACTGGACGTTTGCTTTTTGTCCTGTTTTGTGTGTCACTGAAAGCTATAAATATAGCTATAATATTGCTGTATAAAGGATTATAGATATAAATGCTCATAACGCTACATAATCCGTGGTGTATAACTTATTTCTGAGTACAAGTCAGTAATTTTAAATGCTACTGTAAGCTTATGTTTTGGCTTATATGAATATTGTGCATATATAGTCAATGGAATAATAATTAATTTTCTGCAGAGCTTAGCACAGCAGGGTTATATGCTTTTTAGTCTTATCAGGGATGTTGCATAAGGTGGAGTAATAATAATAAAAAAATGTACAACTGGGCCAAAAACAGTATGAGGTGCAACTAATTCATTATGTTTTCATTATTTAGCCTAGGAATGGCTCTCTAAAGACTGTGACTCTCTGAATATGCATGTATTGCAACTGTATGACTGAAACCCAATTGTTGGTTCCAGCTGTAGCTAAATGGACCTTCAGATCAATTCATTTGATTGGTTAAATAAATTAGTAAATAAATAACTAGTTGTCCCGGGCCCCTTCAATAACACACCACACCAAATGACATTTGATGACCTTTATTTGATTTCCATAACATAGCTTTGATCACCAACTTTATTAATCACAGCGATTCGTGATATAATTGATTCTAAATATAGCATAACATCCTTGTAATGTTAATCAGGGCAGCGTACCTACTCACCCTGCCCAACAAGCAGGGTCCATACTTCTGCTCCATTACTTTCCTTATGAAGCAGCATCCCAACTCACTTCATACACCATCCATTGAATTACCTTCCACCAAATAGGCACCATCCTTACCTCACCTTTCTTATCTATTCAGCAAGCTTCCTCCAACTACTCATTTCCTTTCCCCAGATCCTTGAAATGAACATCCAGACACTAGAGGGGGAACAGAAGAGGGCAAGCCTATCCCTCTTCGCCGCCAACCAGCCTGGCCAGGCTGTTCCCCCTCCCTTCTACCCAAAATTGTTCAATCCACTTCCCATAAAGGGAAGGGTCAAGCCAAACATAATTTGGTGTACCCATCATCTGTAAAGCACCTTAGAATCACGTCATAAACCCCTTTGCCATGCCATCACCGAAACACACCCTAATGAAACTAAATAAAGTAGGATTACCATGACCCTGTTGCAACACCGGAACCTCAACACCAAAAGAACACCAACCCTTTTGGCCTGCTGCCTTCAAAGCTGAAATCATGGCTCAACCTGAATGTACTGACAGCCTATAACCACAACAAAACCACAGACTATAACCCCTTGAACTCAAGACGGCACCCAGTCAAACAACTAGTAGCAAATCTCACACCCAAGACCTTGTTAACTGTAGCATATCACCTTAGCCCACCCACTACCCAGTTCTATATGTGCAACAACTCCCTTTACCATAGGGAACAGTCTAACTCCAACTTTAATGTTCTACCCTAACTGGCAGAAAACCAGCTCCCATTTTCCTACAGCTGCCTTATCCTGCAACCAAGCTTCCTTTAAACCAAGCTTCCTTTAAACCTTCTAACTCCTCTGTAACAACACTCAGTTTCTAAAACCACCCCAATGCAGCCACCTACCTACCATGCTTCCTAAACCCTATCTACAAATTCACCCAAACCCCAAGTGAAATTATCCTTGTGCTCTTCTGTAAAACCTTAACCTGGTATGCAACATTAACACTACCTACTCAAGGGACAAATTTTGTCAATCTCAAAGATACCACACATTAGGAACGAACTCCAGCGTCCTGTCCAACACCTCAATGGCCCTTCCCCCACATGCGGTTCAACAACTGGATGAGTGAATACAAGCACCCCAAGGTTCCAAGAAAGCAAGGATTGAACTTCACTGGCTTGCAAGAGCCATAGGGCTGTAGTCAAAGTTCCTGTGCTACTATGAATGTCGTGACTCTACTCATACTGTGGGATCCCCACACTCCCCATAAACGCTCTGACAGCCCCTTGGCCCCCCTGTACCTACCTCTTCCTTACCCCCTACACCAACGCATTAATCAGCTCCCACTAATTAAACAGAGCTCTAACATGCATTACTAAGGTGATTACTCAGACCCTCCTTAGGCCCCATTCCATTAACAAGAACCTTCATCCTATTAAAACATCATCTTTCAATCCACTGCATGATGCCTTCTGCACTTTAGCAATTTCCGTCAGTAATTGTTGCCCACGTGTGCTCCCCATGTGTAACCTCCTTGCTCGCCACTGCTTCCATCATCTGCGAATTCACTGTGTATTGCCACAACTGGTACTCGACACCACCATCTACAAAGAAAAGGAGAAAAGTAAATCCTCTAATATGTAAAGAGAAGGATCCACTTTATACCCACCTATTCTGAATTACAGCCACAGCATTCTAAGACTCCATCTGCAAGAAAGCAAAGATATGTAAATACATAACACACATTCCAAAACATCTTCAAAAACAACCTAGCTTGCCAACCCAAAAAGGCACGTACCACCGCCACTCACATCTACGATAAAGCAGCCATAAGTGAAGCTATGCTTCCATTGACCTTATCAAATACCCAAGATAAATTGAACTACCAGTGCATTATGTTAAACTAACCGTACACATGAAGGGACCAATCAATATCCACAACCAGGTAACCTTGCTATTCCAGACCACCTCCATTAGCCCCTGTATAAGCCAAGCTAAATTATATTGTAAAGCCATCTACCTAGCTCTTAACCTTCCATTTCCAAATGAGGCACACTAACCAACATAGATATGAACAACTAGGAGCCACATATTTAGCTCTTTTTTTTTTTAATTAATTTAGACACTCATTCCCCCATTCATGCTGGCTACCTGGATGTGCAGCCAGGCACAACCCTGGGAAAACATTCACTTTATGCCCCCCCCAACCACAACATTAATACAACTGAAATGTTGAACCCACTCCAATCCCACCTTTACAGTAATGCACTGCCACCTTTAAATTGAACTGTTTGAGCATTGTCTCTGCTCCAAGCAACATAAAATGACTTTCTGTCAGGCTTAAATGAGTAGGCCGGTAGCAGTCTATTAGAATTAAGTTCTGCTTATGAGCTAGAGTTTACTACTTCCATTCTGTTACGTGGTTGTAGTCTGTACATAAAATAAAACAAATGTGAATTTTGTGCAGACTCAAGCGATATCTTGGATAGTATCAAATCCTGTGCTGTCCAGCGGCATCAGACACCTTCTGCAACTCTATAATCAACTGCTGTCATTCACAAAATGTTATTTTACGATACTTCAAGTTGTACAGTAAAAAGGTATAGCTCCTTAAGCGTACTGATACATCCCTGTAATACTTTATAAATATGTCTATAATTCACAATCAGGGAAATAACAAAAGCAGACTCAAAAATGACAATAGATAGATGCCTCATGATAGGACATTTTAAATACTGGTATGTCTAATACAAGTGAAAGGAAAGGACCAGGCAGTAGCATCCTTCAGGACGTTTGCCAGCATTAGTAGAACTGTTCATTCATTGTACACATGGCTGCTGCTTTTACAAGTCAAACAATGCCTTTAGGGAGGGCCTAAAATGAAATTATCCCAGTCCCCTTCATAATACACATCACACCAAATGATTTTTTTTTTTTTTTAGTTAGGTGTTGACCGTGGACAACAAGCATAAAGTATACGCACTGACTAAGTAACCTACATGGCAATGTCTGACAACGGAAACATTCACAAAAGGAACTCGCGAATAAATGGCCTACAACAAAAAGTGATGATCACCCCCTCAACCCCATCACTGTAAATGCTGTTCTTACTGGCAGGAACAAGAAATCCATACCCACATTGCCTATTACTACCAAAGCGAAATATCCGGAGAGCACAGCCATAAGCAACCTAGAGGGAGGTCAGGTAAAACTGCTTGTCAGATTACCAAGTACGGGTTCTTTAACTCAAATGCCCGCTATTACATTTAAACAATGACGGTGTGCTGTATGAATGTTCACCGGAGTGCTGAAGTCATCTGTGCATAACTCCCACATACTCCTAGAATGGGGAATCAGCTGGACACTATGGGATGACTAACAATTTTTATTTTTTTGTTTTTTTTTTTTTTGTTTTTCTCTCTCAAGCTCCCTCCTGGGAATGTAGACATTGCCTGACATTTATGAGGTGCCCATCCAAATTATGCAGCACATGGACTGTGAAACTGAATTATGATGTGCGCTACCTGGTTCATGTCATAGTGTGCCTGCGTGAGAGCTTCCTAGCCTGCGAAAACTCCTTAACAAGATGTACTGCTTGGCCCAGCACTAACAAAGCCACAGAAGACAACCCTCTGCAATGAATCTTTTAAGGCGAAGCACTCCTATTACCCTGCATTAAGGCATGTAACTAAAACCTCCCCAAAAACTGAATTAAGAAAGATAAAGTGAACGGACTAATGTAAAGTTATCAAATATGGCAAACCCATTCAATCAAATGAACTGGACCCATCCACTTATCACTTGAACCTGCCGAGGGCAAGTTACTAATTTTCAAATTGTCTATAGCCCCCAGTTTATGCAACATATATCCTTTATCACCAACTCCTTCACAATAACTATTGCAACTAAGAACCTCAGCAACCCAAGATCCTTTGAACCATATTTCAGTTATACCACTATTAATACCACTAATAACCCCAAGGCCTACCTGACCCCCACAGATCCTGCCGGTCGTCTTCGACATAACCCTGCTATGTAGCAAGTTCACTCCAAATGTGATTGCTTGACCCGAATACACTAGCCTAAACCTCTTAAGCCCCTCCCCATCATTATCTCATTTCCTCCCAACCATCCCTGCCTCCACTTAACCCTTTCATCTCCCCAACCCACTTAACTCCCCTTAATATTAACCTAATCCCTCCATTGAAGATGTCCCAGGACAACTTAGTTTGTTGCCAAACTTCATTTACGTAACTCTCAACTGTACAGATTTTCGTAGAATGTCCATATTTTTGCTTCATATTTTTGGTCTATTTTTCATAAAGTTGTGGTTTTCCAGCAAATCACTGAAGATTGAAGTAAAAAAATAATGACAGACATTTCAGTTTCAGGCTTCATACCCTTCAGAAAATTCATGGTAATGCAAAACCTGTTATTGTATCTACTTTCTAAGTTTGTATGAGCAATATTTAAAAATTGCCCTATTTTTGGTCCATTGTTGTCCCATTATTTATGGCTTTGTCCAGATTTCTTTTTTTTTTTCAATAATCCGTCTTTTATTGTTTTTCAATTACATAACTACACACTATAAATATATACAATATCTACATGATTGCTTCCAAAAGTTACATAAACATTATATATTAATGCAAATTATTAAAAAAGAAATACAACATGAAACAGTCAACAGTCTGTATTATTGTTACGATCTATGTCAAATCTAAGATTGAATCAGTCTTATAAATATGTGTCCTGAGTAATAGTGGATAAGAACCTCTAGGCCAACACAATATTGAAGATTTGCTCCCATATTTTTATATTATTTATGCTTTTCTTATGGTCATTGATTAACAATTTATGCGCTAATATGTGTCTGATTGCTAATGTTCTAAAATTTTCCCAAGATGTCTGAGTCGGGTTCAACCAGTTTGAAGCTATGTATAGTTTCATTAATAAACAAATATTCATGATTATGATCTTTTTTGATTTATCTAAGTTATCTGGAGGAATATGTAGGATCATAAATTCCCAAGAGAGTGTTGAATACTGGTATCCCATTTTCTGTAATTGAAGTTTTAATGAATTCCAAGGTTTAAAAATGCATTTGCAACTCCAAAACACGTGAAACAAGTCAGCTGTCTGGTCTGTACAATATGGACATTTAGGCGAGTTCTTTGAGTCAAATTTATGAAGAATAAGATGGGTATAGTAGGCATTGTTAAATATCATCAATTGTGTGAATAGTAATTTCTGAAGGGACACAGACTTTAATGTTAGATTAAATGCTTCCAAGATCTTGCTGTCGTCAACTAATATTAATTTTTCCCTCCAATAATTCGATGAGAATATGTTTATTATATTTCATCTCTTTTATCAGTTTATATGAAATAGTTATATATTTTTTATCTTGTATCAGAGCTTCCCACAGATTACGACATATATTTAATTCCTCTTCATTAAAATCAAAGTTATTAAAATAATTTATAGCCAGATCTTTTAGTTGTCTCATGATAATTAGATAGGAAATAGGAAGACTTTTCTCTTTTAAAATATCGTGAACTGATACCACAAGAAAGGGGCAGAGATCCAATACAATTAAATCCTTTATTAGGGGGAATTTTTGTAAGTCTATCAACTTATTCCCAATTACTAAATTTGGGTTCTTGTGGAATGGTTGAAACACCATCATATATTTTAGTAGGTTTAATGAGGTAAAAAGATTTTGAATGGAAGTTACATAACTTTTAATATGTTCCATTAAGTCATATTTACTGAGTGTTCCTCTATTCAGAAAGGGTAGAGCTTTACAGTTAATTCCCACTTTAGTTACATGTCTGTAGGTTAAGACCAGCCATTTTGGCACCCATTTCAGACTGCCTCTATCAAAGTGAATCACCCTTAAAATTCTGTTGGCATTAATTATCAAGTAATAAGTTTCAAAATCTGGTAAATCTAAACCTCCTCTATTCTTTGGAGCCATCAGTTTCTCATATGTTATCCTCGTTTTCTTAGGTTCCCAAAGAAATCTCCCTAGTCCTATATGAAGCTGTTTAAAAAATTTCCTCGTGATTCTAAGTTGTGTAGCTCTAAGTATATATAATATTCTGGGAAGAACATTCATTTTGATAATTGCAGTTCTTGCCATCATTGGTAGTTTCAGTTTACTCCATCTTTTCAAGTCCAATGTTATCTGATCCCAAGTTGACTTAACATTGTTTATAAAAAAAATCTCTATTATCAGTTGAAAATACAATACCCAGATATTTTGTTTTTTCTTCCGTCAATACTTGTCCTATCAATGGTAGCAATGAAAAGGTGTAGGAGTCTTTAATGGGAATATTTTGGATTTCTTAAAATTCAGTTTATAATTAGAGATCTTCTCAAAGTCTTCTATTGCTTTTAATATTTTCTCAGTGTCTGACACTGGTGTGGTACAATATATATTTAAATCGTCTGCGAAAGCAGCCATATTTATTTTCATACCATATAGTGTTGGAGGATTGTAAAAAACATTTTGTTTAATGTGTAAAAATAATGGTTCCAAATAAAGATTAAACAAAATAGGAGATAATGGGCACCCTTGTCGGGTACCATTTTTAATTTGTATTCTTTTAGAGCATTCTTGATTGATAAATACATTTGTATATGCGTTATTATATATTTTCTTTAATGTTAGAATGAAGTCCGAAGGTATATTAAAGTATGATAACATATCAAATAGGTATACCAAGTTAACTCTGTCAAATGCTTTCTGTCTGTCAATTATGAGTGCATAAATATTGAGATTTTTGTACTTGGCGTATGAAATTAATGTGTGAAGCGTTAATGTATTATCAGTGGTCTGTCTCCCATCCATAAATCCCTCCTGTTCATCTGATATTAATAAATTTGTGACCGTTTTCAGTCTATTTGCCAGGATGGATGTCATAATTTTCATGTCTATGTTCAAGAGTGAAATGGGTCTGTAATTATCTGGGTTTTTAGAGTCACTTTTTTCTTTTGGTATCAAAATAGTCTTAGAAGCATTAAAGTGAGGATCATTGGTTTTATTTTGAATTATATAATTAAATGTCTGTGAAAGTATTTTACTCAGAATCTCATTAAAAGTTTTATAAAATTCAGAGGTCAATCCATCCGGGCCTGGGGCTTTATGTGGTCTCAACTTTTTAATTATCTCTGCTACCTCCTCTGCTGAAATTGGTTTAATTAAATCTCTATGGGACTCATTATCAATATTCGGGAATATGATCTTCTGCAAGAAATCTTTCCTAACTTTATCTGGTAAAATTGTCTGCTGATCACCATATACCTGATTAAATATTTTTTCAAAAGTATTCATAATATCTGCCTTATTAGTATATGTTCTATTATCATAGTTTATTTCTGATATTAATAATGTTGACTTCGCTTGGTTAATAATGCATGCTAATGCTTTTGAGGGAGTCTGAATATGATTTGCGTATTTCACTAAATTTCTCTGTTCATAAAATGATAGTTTACTATTATGTAGTAAAAACAGTTCTTTTTGACACTTTAATAAGTCTGTTTCTGTTTGTTTATTATAGTTCCTCATTAGCTCCTGGTCTAGTAACTTAATTTTGGTTTCCAAGTCTAGTAGTTCCTTATTTTGCATTTTTTTATAGTAAGTAGCTTTCTGAAGAAAAATCCCTCTTATTTGGGCTTTGGTTGTAGCCCATTCTATATCAACAGGATGTCTGTTTCTAAGAAAGTTATGAAGTAACTAAATATGGATTTAAAGACCAATTGTATCCTCAAAGTCTCCTATTACTCATACTATTATTGTTTAGTGTTAGTGTGATCTTTGAGTGGTCTAATAATTGTCTGGCTTGGGTGGAAACACATGGGTCAGCAGATATCAATACTTCCGAAATAAAAAAAAAGTCAATTCTCGACCACATTTTATGGCAGCTTGAGTAAAAAGTAAAATTCTCTGCTTTCATTTGTGTGTGTGTATGTATAAATGGGTCGTATAGTTTAAAATCAGTTTTAAATTCCTTCAATGCTATCATTGCCTGTTTATTAAAAGCTTTGGATGAACCAAATTTGTCCAACTTGGGATCTTGATATGAATTCCAATCACCTCCCATTAATATATAACAGTTATTATATTGTTGTAAAATGGAGTAAAGTGTAGTTATAAAATGGTGCTGATTAGTGGAGGGGGCATATATATTCATGAGTAATATGGGTTTATCATAGAACTTAGATATCTGAACCACTAAACATCACCTACCCCCTTTATCTATTTTGACATCTAAGATTTTTTCTTGGTATCGGTTTTTAATTATAATTGCCACTCCTGCACTGTTCATTGTCCCTTCCGCCGCCACTAGCTCCCTAATCCATTTCTTATTCTTCAGTATATCCCACTGATCATTAGTCAAATGAGTTTCCTGCAATGAAATAAAGTCTGCTTTTGATTGGAAAAACAAGTGTAAAAATAGCTTCCTTTTTTTCATGTTCTGGAGTCCTTTAACATTCCAAGATTCTATTATCCACATCTGTAGCTCTTCAAAAATGTATTCCTATTCCTACTATTGAGAAACAACCTTAGATTACAGTGTATTGACATACCATAGATTATTTGGAAGCGAATCTGACATTCCATCCCTACCCAGTGCTTATCCACTATTCCTCTGGACCAGGATGTACATAGGTTTTTCACATCCTTTGAATATCTCTGTTTATCTAAATTTCTAACTCTACAAATTAACCCAAAAACCTTATGCAAAAAACCTACAACCACTATCTCTAAATCTACAAAGCTTAATCCAAACATTCCCTAATAAACACTACTAATTACCTAACTACAGTTCTGGACATACTTAATATAGTCAAACACATTTACTAATTGTTGTGTGAAAATCCAGTTTAACTAATAGCTCACAATATTAATAATCAGCAATGACAATAATACATTTTAACTTCTTGTCATATACACTATTAATTATTAATTCCCAGAGAAAGGAAACAGTTGTTAAACATAACAATACAGTCCTAAGGTTATTATTGTTTAAATGTTCTAACTGTTTTAGGTAGTTGTCCTTCTCCAAAGGTAACCGTCTGCTAAAACTTGGAACATACTCTAAGTAACAATAACAACTGTACTACACAAAGCATTTGACTAAATAATTGTATCCCTATAAAATATATTTAAAAATACTAAAGAGAAGGACAACCTAAATGTAACATTTTAAACATTTCAAGTTCACAGTCTTTCATAACATTTATTATATTAACATCATCCTGTTATTTTATTGAACAGAGCATACACATACATTTTCCTAATTAAAATTGAAAGAAAAAAAAAGAAAAAAAAATCTATCTAATCTAACAAAAAAGAAATAAAGACATAATTACCAGATTCTATCACTATACAATGCAATACCCTTCTATTTTAACCAACCCATTACAATAGTATTTCCTACCTGTACAGCTGTACATTTCCTTATACCATACAGAAGCCATTTACCCTCCAAATAAGTCCAGGAAGCTTCGTTTTTAGTCCCAAACAGTTTCTACAGCTTCTCTATAGTCCTTCCTGCTTGCTGAGCTTGTTTTCTTCATTTCAAATTCGCGATGGGGGAACCAGTTCGCGGACGGACCTCCTGGATGCGCTATGTTGAAATCAGTCCCCCTGCATCCTCCAAAGGACTTCCTGTTACCTCGTGGCTTGTTTACACTCGTAGAAGCCATAAATCTTCGGAAAAACCTCATGGACATGCTGGAATTTCGAGATAAGGATGTAATCAAGAGTTTCCCAGGGCCTGGTAAAATGAAAAGAACAAACAAAGAGTTATAAAGCCTCAGATCGTCGTAATTATGGAGTCCCAGTCTGTCTGATGCTGAAAGAAGACCTGGATGCTTTGATCAAACTTCTGAAGGTGGCAGTGCTTTGAAAAGCTTCAAAAAGGTAGGTTTTGCTTCTTTTTTAGTGTTTATTGAATATTTAATACCATCCACTGTGAAAATTAAAGTAGTTGGATACTTCATTTGAAATTTGATGTTTTTTTCAATCAAAAACTTGCAGTATGGAGCTAACATTTGCCTGGATTGCCTTATTTGTATTGGTAAGTCCTGTGTCATGGAAATTTTGTTATTTTGCCAGATGATAAATCCACCATTCTTTTTAATAGTTAGCAGTATTTTGCTTGCATCTTGGTAATTCAGTATTTTGGTATAGACTGGTCTAGGTACATTTGAAGAAAATGATTCTCTGATAGCTCTATGTGCTCTTTCTATAACAATCTGTTTAACACTATCAGAGTCCTTGAACAGTGTTTCAAGTATTTGCATTATGGTAGCATTCAGAT
>NC_056728.1:518889938-518917438 GCF_019279795.1 Protopterus annectens | reverse complement strand
TGCTGACTGTACCACTGTCTATGTAATGTATGCTTTAATATGTAAAAGGGAATATTGTAAGCCAGAGGCTGTAGAATATTTTCTAGACTTATGTGAAAGCAAGTAGGCCAATGGGTGAGACACTTTAAAGCAAAGGGGCACGTCATCCTCCCATACACGTTATGCTTGTCATTGTAAATGAAAACAAGAATGCTGTAGGCTGGAATTGTAAATGCTTGGGTGGGACTGCAGCTGTATGGCCTTTCTCTCAGAATTACTTTTTCTTTGCTCTTTGATTTAAAACTGCATCCTATGGGGAAAAATAATATAACAGCTATTACATTATACTTTTCAGATGTGATACAATAATTGGTGTGTCTCAAGTGAAGACAGAGAATACATGTTGTTGTAGGCATTTCCTACCAGGGATTGATTAAAAAATGGGTTGGAAACAATCTTTTCAAATTCAGTAATCATTTGATATTACAAGAATTGTTAGTATGAGTCCCAGAATAGCAAAACTGAATGACTGGAAATGCAGACTTACATATGACAAGTCTTAGATTGCAGATTTGAGGAATATTCCCTTTGGCAATCACAGAGTTGGTATATATAAGTATGGGAGTGGGATCCTATCCTCCGCATTTGGGAGGGTGTGTGTGTGTGTGTGTGTGTGTGTTAAAAAAAACAATTTTAAAGAACAGCGATGTTTGATATTCACTGTTCTCCCACATCTTTTTTTGCAATCCCAAGATTCACTTGTGTGAGTCTTGTAGCCTGTTGTTTTCTATTGGATTTAAGACAAGCCTCTGTTCTATTATGGACTATTGCTAACTATGTTAACTGCCATGAAGCACAATCCATAAGTTAATCTCAGAATGCATGTTGTTGGTATTTCAGAAGGCAAGATATGCCTAAGTGTGTGTGTGTGTGTGTGTGTGTGTGTGTGTGTGTGTGTGTGTGTGTGTGTGTGTGTGTGTGTGTGTGTGTGTGTGTGTGTGCACCCACATGCACTCAGAGATACATGCAAGTATAAGAACAAAGGAATACTGGATCATAGGGACAATACATAGCCGACAATCACAATTACAATAAGAGATCTAGCCATGTATACATTTAAGTAGACATACTTAAAAAGTTTTTGTCACCCTTTGTGAGTACTTAATAGTGACCGCCTCCCAAATCAACCAGGACCAAACATGATAACTTTGGTGTAAATGTATGTCCACCCATGAACTCACCAGAACTAGCCTTAAAGGTAGACAATGTAGTACTTTGTTAGACCTGAGCTAGTAACTTATTTCATGGGTTGGGAAGACATTGAGTTAGGACCCTATCCCTCCAGGCAGTCCTGTTTATTTGTTGGTATAAGTTTAGGTCCCTAGTATGAGTGTTTGTAAAGCTACTAGTTTTGTAAAGAAACAACAGATCAAATAGGATCTGATCTTTCATAAAAAGAAAAATGAGATACAGGTCATGTTAGTGCATCTAGTAGACTACTGATGATAAGGACAGTTGTGCTAATCTGTCATGACAGTTGAAGGGGTTAATAACTTTAATTTTCTTGGCTAAAATTATTGGGGTTTTTCCAATTCAGCAATATGCTTGGAGTTGCACATTTCAAAATGGGCAATGAATTCGATCATGGGTCTGATAAAGAGTACAGTGGTAAGATGACTTCTTTGGATATTGAAGGTATTCCCTAAGAAATTAAATGGACCAAATAAAATAATTTCTTTCTGTGGTGGAAATAATTATTTATTTATTTTATTTCCCTTTTTTGACTGGTTTAGTCCCACTAGAGAATTTCCAGATTTTTTGCCTCATATTTTTTGTCTATTCTTCTTATAATTTAGGGTTTTCTGGTAAATCATTGAGGATTAAAGTCAATAAATAAATGGCATACATTTCAGTTTCAAATCATATCATATCTTTCAGAAAATGCAAGCTAACACAACACCTTTTATTTTAGTGACTTTCTAAGTTTATAAGTGCGATATTTGAAATGTGTCCCTGGTTTAGGGCCTTTTCTCTCCCCATTATTTGGCTTTAATGACTTTAGCCTTGTTTCTGACTGCAAATGGACAGAAGAGATCATTCTGTCTCCAAAGATAAGCAGTTCATGTTGGCGACATTCCTTCACATGATGTTTTGTATTCCTTATCAGGTACTGCTTTAAGTGCCTGCTACAAGGCTGGGACTCGCAAGATGGTCAGTGCCTTCCTGCCTGACTGGCAAAATGTGTTATAGTGTATTTTTTTTTTTTTTAGTTTTCAGTTGACAGGCAGGTGATCTGGACCACTAAGGCCCATTTGCAGTCAAAGCCTAGGTACACAAAAATTGAAAACTGATGAACAATGACTAGATGGACATCAGAAGGTTAACTGATAGGAAGAGTGTTAAAAACACAAAACAAAGAACATTTATAAAAATAACATAATACTATTGTAAATAATGAAAAGGTGAAAAAATAGCAGCAGCGGTCCTAAACACAACCGAAAAAAGCACAAGCTTGATTAAGTAATGGTGCTGGGCATTTACATAAACATCTGTTAGTAATGTAATTCAACAGGAACAATGTCTCCCACTAATAATCAACTCCTCAGAGCTGGTTCTGTGAACCTAATATAACCGCTTGTGCAGTGACACAGATGCAACAGGTAGCACAATTGCCTTTGGTAATGGCAGGCCAGAAGTCTATGAGTTCTATTCCCACCCTAGTTGATAGTATCGCTGACACTGAAGTGCATCATCCTTTGCATGAGATGTTAAACTGAGGTCCCATCTGCTTGAATATTTGATGGCATAGACGGATGTAAATGATGCCATGGCACCCTTTGAAAAGAATAGGGGTCTTTTATTTATATACAAAAATAACTTGCATTTGCAAAATATTACATATTTACAAATATTCACATATGTACAAATATATACATTTACAAATCTATTTACACATATTCATAATTTCCTTTACAATCATTCTAAATTTTCATCCCTATTGGACCCACTCTGTTTTCAGTAACTACCATCTGATTTTACTTAATATTGTTGCTAAAATCTATTTACCATTAAACATAATTTTATTTATTATTTTATTTCATGTAACCTATATAGCATAAAATAACTTTTTAGCTATTATTTTAACATATTCTTTACTTCTATTCTTATAGTATCAATATTTAATTATATCCAAGTTTATTTTATTCACTTTTTTTGTATCTTTGAAAAATCTTTTTATATGTTTTTTCCCATAACTTTTTTGCTGTTTTACATTTTAAAAACACATGTTCTGTTGTTTTTTCTTCTTGACAATGTAAACAGACCCCCGAATTCACTATTCTTCCATGCAGGACTAGCTTAGTCCTGCATGGAAGTGGCCATTTAGGAGCAGGACAGCAGCGTGCCATGCATATTAATGAAGGTGTGCTGCCTGAGCTCCTAATCTTATACAGAGCATGTAAGAGTGCAGGGAGTGTGTCGGAGAGCAGAGCTCTCAGAATATACACCCCTCTGCAACGTAGAACAGCAGAGTAGTAATAAAAGAATGAGCGAGACCGCTCATAGGTGTTCGCATACCCCTAATATATTGTTTTATTTTTTATGAAACAGATTAAAATTAACCGTAGGTGCATGGGTTTGCCCATTGCTTAGCTACGGTTAATGGAACTTAAATGGCACAAGAGGATAAAAAGCAAGATATATGCAAATGAAGCAATACAGAATTGTGTAGTGGGCAGAGTATTTGCCTTACGAGCAGTTATTGCCGGTTCAAGTCCCACTCTAGTACATTCCATTTTCCATGTCAAATCACTTTATGATCAATATTTTTAGTTGCATAATCTACTAAATAATATATATTTGTGAACTGGAGTACTGCATTAAATGCAGATGTGAGGTGTCATTGTATAATGTTGCAAAGTCCACAGGTAATCACAAGTGCCCATATAGTATATGTACACAGGAATCAGGGATACAAATGGAAGGTAAAATGTGTAATGAATAGTAACTCCATACACTTTCCAAATCCACCACCTTTCCAAGAACCATTAGACATTACTGTCTAAATTAGTGCAGTGTTAAGTGGGTATAAGCACTAGTAAGCATATTTAAGCAGTAGTAAGCGGGAGTAAGCATATTTAAGCAGTAGTAAGTGGGTTTATGCCCGTTTGTGCAGGGGTTAGCAATGCGCACACAGGTTAAGCAATATTGAAGCTAACTCTCTGTAAGCATATTTAACCGAAGGTTAGCATTGCTTACCCTGGGGCAAACCTGTGCAAACCCGGTTACAATTGCTTAAAAGTGCCTTAATCACTCTGTATGCAACAGCCACTGTTCTGGCCAGAAACAAAATAAACAGCCTTTGCAGGTCTTGACCCCAGGACCCTGTACAATAGAGTCACAGCAGTTAACCACTAAGTCATCACAGCAGTACATAAGGTTGAGGTATTACCAAACAAATCCTCACTATATGAAAATCAAACTGAACATGTGAAAGGAATCTATATACAGTCTTATGTTGTATAACCTACTACATAACATAAATATGTGAACTGGAGTACTGCAATAAGCCCAGATGTGAGGTGTCATGGTAATAAAGTGTTGAAGTCCCCTAATAAACACAAGGACCCCATACAGTGTATGCACACATGAATCATGGATACCAAACACATATATAACACGTAATGAATAATAAATCAATGCCAAAAAGCAAATATAATTGCAAATTAAATATTAAGCAATGCTAAGCATTGCACAGCCCAGCTTAGTAGGTGAAAGCAATGTGTAGGCCAGCTAACTCAATTTGCCCTTTGGTATACCCCTTTAAACAATGCCAACCTTAGGTAAGCAGGTTTGCCCATAGCTTAGCCTTTTCAAAACCATCCAGTCACAGCAAAGTGTGGGAAATCGACCTTATTTAAGCCCAACAGGTGGGAACACATCTCATAACTGGTTGTAGCTTCCCCTTGTAGGCACTATGTCTGGAATGGGAGAGGGTGTGCACTTTCGGGTGCAGCACTGGGGCATCCAGGAGTCTAGAGTCATGGCAGGACTCCTTGTGAAAGACCATGACCATTTGCCGAAAGCGCTTATCGGAAGACTGAGGACTGCTTATTTTATGTTATATTCTTTTTATTAAAGTTTTGATTTTACTATTAAGTTTTACTGCCCTGGTGGACATCAGGAGTTTTTAGTAGTGTTTGCCTTTTCTCTTCCTCATTGGTGTCCTTCACAGTGTAAGAAAGTTTTTTACCTATGAGCAGAGACTGCTGCAGGGCCAGTACCAGGGTTCCCAATATAAAGCAGAAGCCTGAGACTGTCTCGCCCGTGACCTCGCCAGTGCCACTGGCATACCCCAAACTGGGTAACAGGCCAGGCATCACTATGCTGACCTGAAACGGTGAAAGGGGGATCGCTTGGATCAGTGGATCCAAGAGGCTAGGATGACAGGGGAGGTCCCAGCCATGTGTAAGTATCACTCACTACCTATTTAATAATTGACAGCTCATGTATATTATGGATAGGTATGGCTAAATATTCCTCTTATGTCGTTCGCAGTGGCAAGTGAGTGAACTGCGAACCAGGAGGCCCATCGATGTGGCTTGGAGTGGTTGTGACGCAAGGCAGGTTAGTAATACACTTGCATGTACTGTCATAGGAAATAAATCTAAAAGTAGTAGTAAGTCAATTGCCAGTATAAAACATGTATTGTTTAAGGCATGTACTGCATACACCAGAGAATATGGCTGGAAGAGTCTCATATAAGTTGTATGTAAATAAAAGCATAATAGCCTGACAATAAAGGTCTAACTGCTGGACTGCATGTGTTTACTCTGGTATCATATGGTAATGTAGATTTGCAATCACTTAATAGTCCTGTTGTATTAAGCACTGTTACCCACACTGTGCAACATAAATAAAGTGTGTAGGAATGTCTGTATATGACTGGTGTAATCCCAAGAGGTCATATAATACAACTGAGAGAGACATAGACAGAAAACTGTGAAAAGACAGACAACAAAATCCAAATAGCACATGCAACTGAGATGTGAACTGTTGTATTTTTAGCACACCCAGCCATGGTTCGAATCCTGGAAGTGGTAGTAGGCTGCATACAGAATCTTACCACACAACTGTACAGATATGTCCAGAATGTCCAGTAAATTGGCCCATATCTGCTGCTTGTCACTCTGTCCCCCTGGGAAATCAGTGGGATGATCCCAGACATTTAGGCAGCAAACAAGAAATACAACTGATTGTCACACATCTATAAGGACAAACCTGTCACTCTAGCAACTCCCCCAAATGTTATGAGAGTAATAAGCCAAGTATGTCCCATCTATACTCCCATGTTGTCAAGCTGTGACCAGAGTGTGTACAGTAACAGAGTGAGATGTATGTGTATAATACTAATGTGGAATCTGGTAATTTGTGTGGCAACATTCAGGTAGTGCTAACGAACATTGCTCCCACAGGTCTGTCAGATATGAACACTGTGCCTAGAAATAAAAGATTGATACCCTGTACTGGTACTGTTTACTTTGGTATTGTATGGCATTGTTAGTGTTGCAGTTGCTCTGAATAATAAGGTATCACTCATCACTGTTTCCCACACTGTGCTACATAATATAACTGTCTAGGAAATCCTGTATAAGAGTGTTGTAAGTCACTAAAGGTTTAAGAGGGCAATAGTCTAAATATGTCCCGGTTCACCTGCATATGTTCAAGACATGCCCAAAGTCTGTGCAAAAAGAGATAGACAGGTATGTGCATAACATCAACCTGAAATCTGGTGGTATGTGTAAAAACAGTGTTAACAATTCCTCCACAGGAATAGCAGGTAAGAGGTGTATACTGCAGGTAAAACCAGTTAATGTATATAGTTGTGACAGCCATACCACTGTTCAAAGTAAGGCAATAGGTTAGTGTAATAATACTTGTAAGCTACAGATAACAGCACTGACTAGGAAAGTAATGTGAACTACAGGAATATACTAGTTGTTAATTGACACCCCCCTCCCCCCCATATCTGCAACAATAAACTAAATATCCAACTCAATTGTTATGTGCTGACTTAACTCTAATGTTGGGACATATGTCCTATTGCTCGATAATTATTTAAATATGTTTCTATGCATACGCCATGTTGAAATACTGACCAGCAGACTGTGGCAAACCAATTGATTTTAATGTGTTGCTAAAAAGCACATAACAAAGAGAGTGTTAAGCAAACCGGTTTCGATTTGGATAAAAGTAGCCTTCTTCAGTGCATACAAATCACAAGTAACACATCCCCATTCTTTTATATAGTCAGCATATGAGGCTTAACTAATGAATACAATTAGTGTTTAATACAATAATTAAATAATTAAAGGTGCTCATTCAATGCAGGAGAGAATGAACACCCAAATGTAATAATACATTTCTTTTCCATGTTGTTAAGGGTCTGATGCCATCCAAACTTATTCGATCTATTGCCCCTGATCCAATCAATAATAGTAAAATAAAAGGACGCATTAGTATGTGCAATGGTGTGTTTGTAGAGAGCATTGGTAATTCTCTGATGCCTAATATTACTAAAATGCTCTGCAGTCCTGAACTTGACCAGACATGCAGTCTGGCCAATATAAAACGCAGAGCAACTGCACATGGCCAGATAGATAACCCAGTAAGTTTGACAATTAGCAAAAAAAGAAATTCTGTAAACCTCACTGGTGTTTTTGCTGCTGAAATCCTTAGCTTTACAAACCTTGGGGCAATACACACAATGACCACAGGGAAAACAACCAAATCAAATGATCCCCTAATAAAGTAGATTGGACTTGTGAGCTATCTTGGCTGTGTCCGCATTTGTAATGACTCAAAATAGAGCCCAAGTTTCTACCCTTCTTATAGGAAAACTGGCATCTATTTTTCAGAATACCAGATAATCTGTTATCTGCCAAAAGAATGTCCCAATGTCATTGGACACTATTAAGTATTCCTACCATATGTTGTTACAAAGCGAAAAACTGAATCTTGTTCCTGAGGCTTGATTTTATATTCCAGGAGAGAATCCCTATGTATAGAATTCACAGTCTTCTTAGCATGTAATGTATGTCCCATTTTATAACCTCTTTTCAAAAACCAGGAGGTGAGATCATCCCTATATAGATCATATGATAGTTCCTTAGAACAAATACGTTTCATTCTCATATATTGAGACTTTGGAATATTCCTACATATGTGAGGGGGATGGTAGCTGGTGGCGTGGAGAAAGGAATTGTACTCAGGGTATTTACGGTAAACTTCAGAACTCAAGGTATTATCCCTTTGCCAAGTAACTAATACATCCAAAAATGTAATATTGTCCTGACTGTAATTCACTGTAAATTGTATTCCCCACTTGTTTTCATTCACATAGCTGACAAGATCTTGAAGATATTCAGAGCCTGATCTCCACACCAACCAGCAATCATCCAAATACCTCCTCCATATGTCAGTGTCTTCCAAAAATATCTTGTGAGAACTATTGTAGATGATCTGCTCTTCAATGTATGCCATAAATAAATCGGCATATATAGGGGTAAAAGAAGCCTCAATAGCCGTTCCCTGAATTTGTAGATAGCAGACATCACGATATAAAAATACGTTTTTAGTAAGGACATGTTTAGCTAATCTGAACAATAACGTATTAAATCCTGGTGAATATAGACCAGATTTAGAAAGCCAATATTCCAAAGCGTCAATACCTGCCCAATGAGGGATGTTAGTATAAAGGGCAGTTATGTCAAGGGTACAAAGTAACCATCCCAGTTCTAGTTGTGACTCAGAGATAATATGAAGAAATTCAGTTGTATCCTGTATACGGGCACATACCCACTTCAAAAGGGGTTTGAGATATTTTGTCAAAAATTGAGACAATGGTTCTGTCTGTGAGCCTTTCCCAGAAACAATAGGCCTACCAGGAGGATTCCATGGGTCTTTGTGTATTTTAGGAAGAAAATAGATATAGTGAGAGAGGGGGTCCAGCACAGATAAATGTTGGAATGTATGGTTTGAAATAATTCCCTCATCTTTGGCCAAAGAAAAAATGCATCTATCTGTTTCTTGAAGGTCAGGGTCAGATTAAGGGGCAAGCACGTATAATGACGTCCATCCAAAAGTTGCCTCAAAGCTTCAGAATTATATTGAGAACAATCTTGTACTACAACCACCCCACCTTTATCAGCAGACAATATAACCAATCTGATTATCAACCAATTCCTTAATACATTGCAGTTCAATCTTTGAGAGGTTATTTGATCCAAAACCAGACTCCCTTGAGTAGAAATGTATGTCCCCAAGCACACTGTTCTAAAACATTTGAACAGCAGAATTCATGGGTGGTGTAAAAGTAGACTTATGATACCTGAATTCATCCTGGACCCTATTGGAATCATTATCCTAAAAAAAAACAACAGTAGGTTAAGAGTTCTGCAAAAAGCAATGACATCATTAGCAAAACTGTCATCAGGAACAAAAAAGACAGGTATAAAAGTTAGTCCTTTATTCAAAATATTAATATGTACAGGTGACAAAGTACAACAGGAAATGTTTAACACATTTGAATTGGTTATTTCTGAGCAAACATTCTCAGTAACCCTTCCATATTGTCCAACCCGTTTATGCTTCCTGCCTCCCCGCTTTTGTTTAAATCTAAAGGGACATTGTTATTCCTTTTTCATGTTGGAGATCCTGTGGTGCATTGTGCATCAGACTCAAGGGCTGAAGATGAGTCATCTCCAGTAGAAACATAACCCATAGGGGACGTTTTCTTTAAAATGGAATGTGAATGTTTTTTTCCTAGAAACATATTTAAACAGTTGTTGAAACCTTACATGTTTATCCTGATTTTTTGAGACTGGATCACCACTCTCATAATCAGCAAGATCCCTCAAAAATTAATTTTTCTTCCTCTCTTTTAGTTGTTCTTCTAAGCTCAATAAATCACTACTGAGTTTCTTGAAATTCAAAATGTAAGTGGGTTGACCCTCAAATTGCTTAATTGAATCACACATATGTGTGATATCCTGTAGCTCTTGTTCAATAATCCTCTCATAATGTCCTGCTAGGATCTCCACAAAATTCATGGTAGCCTTATGTTGGGCATCAGCCCAAATTTTAGTTAATGTGGCATCAATATTGTTTACCAGAGGCTGAACACAGACTCTAAGTCCCCTGGGTGTAATATCTTTGGTAATATATGCCTTAAATAGCCTGAGGTGCCACACATTACTGCAAAGAGACCTCATACTCTTATTCAACCTCAAAAATTATGCCTCACATGTTTTGTCAATAGGTACTAAATTGGATCCATTTAGTTGGGGTTGGTCAACACCTAAGCCAAACACCACAAAATCATCACGGTCTGAGGCTAACCTCTTAAGTAAGTTGGTTAAATCCATTGAAAAAACAAACAACAATAACCCGCCCACAAGCAAATATATTTCTAATGGGGTAAAATACAGCAAGTGAGACCAAATGATAACAATCAAGTAGTCCCTATTTATTGTCTACAAAACAAGACAACAATAATACGTGTTCAGATCAACCAGTAGATCTGATGGAAGATGAACATAAACCAATGCAGTGCTGAGTCCAATCTAAATTCTGTCTGATCAAGTCCTAAATGACCGGACCATATCAGCCCCTGTATGTCAATGGCCGCTCAATACTGAACCAAAAAAATTAGTGTAATTAAACACCAAATGGTGTTCAGCCAATAACAGCCAATGTAGATAGATACAAAAACCATACAGTGCTGAGTCCAATCAAACTATTAATGGAATTATTCCTAGATGACAGGACAATATCAGCCCCTGTAAATTATTTAAGCACTCCATACAATGCCCAAGAGCTTCTCAATGTAAAATGGACAATAACTACTTACTTGTTGCTGCGACCCCTATAATTAAAAGAGACCAATCAATATACACTTCAGTTCAACCTTGCTGCATTTACCCTAAAGAAATAAACCAATAGCAAAGATGATTGTTGTTTGTTCAGTCAAAAGATGAACAATCCCAATGGATAACAATTTTATCATAAATTGGATTCAAAAAGCATGATCTCACCTCCCAGTTTTTGAAAAGGGGTTATAAACTGGGAAATATATTACATACTAAGAACACTGTGGATTCTATACATAGGGATTCTCTCCTGGAATATAAAATCAAGCCTCAGGAACAAAAGTCAGTTTTTCGCTTTGTAACAACTTATGGTAGGAATACTGCTGTATTAACTAATAGTGTCCAATGACATTGGAACATTCTTTTGGCAGATAACAGATTATCTGGTATTCTGAAAAATAGATGCCAGTTTTCCTGTAAGAAGGGTAGAAACTTGGGCTCTATTTTGAGTCATTACAAACGTGGACACAGCCAAGATAGCTCACAAGTCCAAACTACTTTATTAGGGGATCATTTGATTTGGTTGTTTTCCCTGTGGGCACTGTGTATATTGCCCCAAGGTTTGTAAGACTAAGGATTTAAGCAGCAAAAACACCAGTGAGGTTTACAGAATTTCTTTTTTTTGCTAATCGTTAAACTGACTGGGTTATCTATCTGGCAATGTGCAGTTGCTCTGCATTTTATATTGGCCAGACTGCACGTCAGGTCAAGTTCAGGATTGCAGAGCATTTTAGTGATATTAGGCATCAGATAATTACCAATGCTCCCTGCAAACACATCGTTGCACATACTAATGTGTCCTTTTATTTTACTATTATTGATCGGATCAGGGGCAATAGATCTAATAAGTTCGGATGGCATCAGACCCTTAACAACATGTAAAAGAAATGGATTATTAAATTGGGGGGGGTTATTCGTTCCTGGATTGAATGAGCACCTTTAATTATTTAATTATTGTATTAAACATTAATTGTATTAATTAGTTAAGCCTCATCTGCTGACTATATAAAATAATGGGGATGTGTTCCTTGTGATTTGTATGCACTGAAGAAGGCTACTTTTATCCAAGCTGAAACCAGTTTGCTTAACACTCTCTTTGTTATATGCTTTTTAGCACCACATTAAAATCAATTTGTTTGCCAAAGTCTGCTGGTCTGTGTTTTCATGATATGGTTTAATTTGGGACCTTGCAGTTGCCGTGCAGGCAGGGGCTTTCCTACTTTTCTATGTTGAAATACTCCCACATTGGTGGCATGGTGCCATTAATGTACCTGCATACTGTTGTAATTATGACTGTGGTCCCGCATATGCATGTGTTCTGTTTGCTATGCAATTGATCCATATCTGATGTCTGGGTTAATGGGAATATCTATGCATGCTGTTATACCTAATCCTGGAATGTGTTGACTATTACTAACCCACATATGTTGATAAAACATAAACACCATAGCATGTATGGGAATGCTGGTTCGAGCGGACCCACCTGTCCCACCTCAGCTGGCCATGACACTGGGCAGCAGCACATCTGGGGCCCAACCCGGGACCTCCTCGTCCATTGGTCTTGCAACACCTTTGGGTGGAACCACCTCAGGGAATGGGGTTCGCCTCCCCCTCCTGGGAGAGGGCACGGACAGAAACCTGTCACCCATTGCCAGGTCCGGGTTGTGGTGCCTAGTGAGCTCAACCAGCAGATCTGCTATGCCAGCTCAAGGGCCACATGTCGTGACTAGAGGGTCAGCCTGGTTTTCCAACTCAGCCCACAGCACAACCACCTTTGTGGCTGTGAAGGTGCAGTGGTGACAGCCCAAGGGTGGGGACCTCACTCCCACTGTTTTTACTAGGGGGGGTCATGAGCTTCAAATTTCCCAACACCCCTCACCATCAAGGTGTTTACCCCCACATGTGTCATATACCGCCCCTGTATGCGTCTTGTTTATCTTGTCTGGTTACCTACACAACCAACCTCCCCAAATATACCTACTATCCTTCCCCAACATACCATTCTCATCTGAAAAAAAAAAAGGGCAATCTATACCCCCAAAAAAACTTACCCCATACATAGCTGTCATTTCACACGTGTTCACTGGACACATACAATCTGGTCTAATTGGCTTCACAACATATTATTGTTGTCCTCATCCCTTTCTCAGAAGTTTGAGTGTCCAAATCTATCCCCAAAATTCAATGTATATGCACAGCTGTTGCTGTAGACGAAATGGGCAGATATGGACCTTCCCTATACCCTTCCTGCACATCCCTACCTATTTTCCTTACTGTCTTTCTCTCTTTGTACCCCTTTTTCACCACTTTCCTATCAACCCTTTTATCTTTTCTTTTAAAGAAATTTGAGTGGGGGTAAGTGGGAGTAAGCACTTTTAAGCAGCGGTAAGCGGGTTTAAGCTTTTTTGTGTGGGGGTAAGCAATGCCTTCACAGGTTAAGCAATTGGGAAGCTAAATCAGTATAAGAAACTGTAACCGGAAGTTAGTAGTGCTTACCTCCACATAAACCTGCTTACAACTGTTTAAAAGTGCCTTAATCACTCTGTATCCAATGTCCCAATGGCCCTTGTTCTGCCCAACAACAAAATCTGCAAGGCTCAAACGCAGGACCCTGCACACCATAGCCAAAGTGATTTACCACCAAGCCATGTCAGATTTACATAACTCTGATGTCTTCACAAACATATCATTCAGCACAGTAATTCAAGAGTACAGGAAATGTATGTATACATGTAGATGTGTGTGTGTACATATATTTATATCTAAATAGATATATACATGTATATATAAATATATATATATATATATATATATATATATATATATATATATATATATATATATATATATATATATATATATATATATATATATATATATATATATAGATATATATATATAGATATATATATATATATATATATATATATATATATATATATATATACACACACACATATATATACACACATATATGCATACATCCATAGATATATGTCTACATATATATGTATGTGTATATATATATATATATATATATATATATATATATATATATATATATATATGTGTATAAGAATATATATATATATATATATATATATATATATATATATATATATATATATATATATATATATATATATATATTTCTATACAGATATATATCTATAGATATAAAAGAGAACATAAATACATAAATACATATATGACCACATGCACCATTAATGGGGATGAGGGGGCCCAAGCAATATACGTCTTGTACGTATTGATATTAACCCCCCTGCAGCCAAACAGGTCTGCACTGCAATACAATACCAACTGTTGCAAATCCCATAACCAAGACCTGACACAACATGGGCACAAGATGTTAAAAGTAATACATCCCACCTGTATAATGTCAGGCTGGTATCAATAACATATCATGCAGTACAGTCTGGCTACCATAGGGAATGTACAATATGAAGCAATAAACATTCCTAAGATACATATACACAGACACATATATGCAGATACATATATATATATATATATATATATATATATATATATATATATATACATACATATATATATATATATATATATATATATATGTATATATATATATATATATATATATATATATATATATATATATATATATAAAACTACACATACACACAGAGATATGTATAGGAAGATACATATGTAGAGGGTGCACACCATACGGAACAGCCAGTATGCCTATAGTTGCCACCTTACCTACTGGACACTGTATGAGTCACCCATACAAATGACAATTGTTGCCTGCAACATATATCCACAGAAAGGTCAGAGGATATAACACTACACCCAGGTTTGCATACATGAGAAAGTTTTACTTGTGTACTATTACAGTTGTATATGCCATGTCATATAACTGTTTAGACTCTGAAATACATATAAACAGATTAATTTAACTGTCAAACAGATAAATTAACACAATAGTCTGGAAAGAATTACATATGTTGCTGTCCAGGCCAATGCCTTCAAGTAGTACAACAGTAAAGACAGACTGGGCCACAGGATAACAATCAATCAACAGTAGGTAATGCAGATTTATAGTCCAGCAGTCTCTATCTACACTCTGTATACAATCCCTAGGGGGTAAAGACCTCAGCTGACACAATGGGATGTATTTGTTACATAACAAGGCATAACTGAAACCATCACAATCTCACTGACAAGCAGAACAGTCTGTATGACAGGAAGCAGTAGGCCTGCATTTACCCAAGGTGAATTGTATGGTAATATACATCCAGATACCTTAAGGCAGCTTACCCCTGATACCCACACATGTTGTAACAGCCTAACAGCCTAGGTTAGTTATGGTGCATCCCCTCCCATAGACTGACATACAAGGCCATACATACACTGGCCTCTGGACTGCATAAGGGCACACGTGTATTGTGCAGATGAAGCCCACACATATATGGACCCAACCCCAAAATATGTGTGGGGGCCACAACAGCAGTGGAATGATGGCAGGAATGGCAGCATGACATACACAGAGGCCACTACATAACAAAGCCTGACAGCACGTCATATGGACAAAGCCTGGTATGTTGGTGGAGGACAGAGACTGGAACACTGGCCCATATGTGAAATAGTGATGTCATACACTAAGCAAGTCACTGGTGTTACAGGATAGTTGGCAACATACCCTTAGTCAGGAATATGAAGTCAGAAACACAAATGGATGTAGCCATGAACTGATAGCACTAAACACACACACAGCTAGTGATATATCTGATACAAGACCTGTGTGGTGGACAGGAAAAACATAACACGCACACCTCTGGCCATCAAGTGGATAGGCACACACTTGGGAGCTATGCAGACAGACTGCAGTTTATGTTAAACTAGTATGTACACACAAGCCCTGTAACACTGGTGCTATGCCATGCATACAACAACAGTAAGAACAGTACTCACACTCTCTGTTTGTAGTTCTGGAACCTCATACAAATATGTAGCTGGCCTGAGTGTGCAAGTCCTCTTGTAAAAGATATTGCTACCTGCTGTCTGTAACACTGCTGCCCACACACAGGAAGGTTGTCCACCATACAGGAAAGGTAAAGGGACCACGCCCTTATGATGTAGGGATTTATAGTAGTGGGTTGCCATGACAGTGATAATTGGAAGTACTACACAGCTGGCTGCATGCAGGTAGCAAGTGGAGGACACTGACTGGTGCAGAGGCCATCACCTGATCATGTGCATCACCCACAAAAGCCATGGTGCAATCTATTCCAGGCAGCTCAATCCATTTACTAGAGAGAGAGAGAGAGAGAGAGAGAGAGAGAGAGAGAGAGAGATGCACTGAAATAAAGTGAAAGAGAAAACAAACTGAAAACTTCCAACATCTCCTGAACCGCAACAACACCAGAAAATACAACAAAGGAAGCAGGCTAAGGAGTGAAAAAAATTACCTACTACAAGGATACTATTCACAACAGTCCTCATCCCCACAACAGGTATGTGAAAAATATATGCATATAATTGACTGTAGTACCTGGTCCACAATATTGGGGTAGATGATGTGGAATGATATACATATGCCATTGGGTGTTGCTGTTGTAATTATCTTCAGCTGAACAACTGCTATGGACATTAGAGTCAGTTGCTGTGGATCGTGGGCCATACCCATCAACTGTGTAGAGCAGCACCGACTGACAAGATGTATGCCAGTATAGTGTGTAATGGAAGGGATGTATATTATTGTGGCCAATAGCTGATGGTAGAAGTAATGCCATAATGATGGACACATGGGTTCCACAGCCAACCACTTGCAGGACACTCAGGTTAACATGTATTGTAATGCTGAAATGCCATAGGTTGTAATCGGGTTATCTGGCCATATATATACCCCCCTAATATTAGGCTATGTCCATATGTGGCACCTGTCTGTGTTGCAGCAAGGCAGAACAGTGCAGCTGTGCAGGAAGGTGTTTTGAGATTGTGGACCTGATGTCTGAATATATAGGTATGTATATATGTACATATATATTTTTTTATTTTTATTTTATTTATTTATTTATTTATTTTACATTTGTTAACCAGGTTAGTCTTGCTGAGCTTTTGGCTCATTTTTAGCAGAGACCTGGAGAGAAAAGCTCCTCTGGACTAGAAAACAATTTATTAAATTTTAGTAACATAATAGTAACAATCAGCTATAGGATCTTCAAGCAGAGACCTGGAGAGAAAAAAAAAGCTTGTCAGACAATTCAATTATACAGAGTATTAACAATTGGCAGACAAGTATGTGAGTTGTTACAAACAAGGTTTTAACAATTAGCAGAAGAAAATGTGACTAGTTACAATATTATTTTAGCTGGTTAGAGCAAACGAGTTAATAGTTAGGCAGATGTTTATTTAAAGTGGGTAGAATCTAGTTGTATAAGAGTTTGGAAACAAGAAAGGTAGGAATGGCTGATAGGAGATGTAAGGGAGGTAGAGTATATGAGACAGACTAGACAGGTAGGTTGTTTTGAGACTGTAAGAATTAAGAGTGGTTGGAGATAGAGGGAGGGAAGAGGTAGAAGGGGCAGGGTAATAGAGTTAAAGATACATTAAGAGTGAGGTGGTGAAATAGGAGAAATATATATATATGTATCTATATATACATAAATATATATATATATATATATAGATATCTATATATATATATATATATATATATATATATATATATATATATACAGATACATATCCACACGTAAGTTCAAAGATATACAGCTACCCATATGTAGATATATATATATATATATAAACACATATATACATATATATATATATATATATATATATATATATATATATATATATATATATATATATGGTTCTACCTATGGTTCATAACACAACTTCATCGACGACGACGAATCGGAAAAGCCAGAGAAGAAGAAAAAAGAAGAGAAGAAGACCGCGACGTGGACCCAGAAGATCGACAGTAGAGAAGACCGACCCGCGGGATGAAAGCACCGACGCTGAGGATGTTGTGTACCGCCGTCGTTGTCGGGTATGTGAATTTCGTGTTTTTGGTTTGGTTGGTTATGTGGTGTTGGGTTCGGTGATTGTTGGTGTCGGTTTTTTGTTTTTCGAAGTCAGGTAGAACCATATATATATATATATGCACGTCTACATATATATACAAACACCCACACACACATATATGTATGTAAATACATGTTCCCCTACATTACCACTACAGTGCTGCTTGCTATGTGTGAGGGAACAGCACACATAGCAATGCATACCAATATATACAGCTGTGAGTGTGTGCATCATGGACAGGTATGTCATATGTGAACCCCTTGTTGGGACCACTTTGCCCTTGTCTGTGAAGTAGGGAATGGGAATATGGGGAAGTATGGCAGGTATATTTGTGGAGGTGGTCTAGGTTGGTAAATATAGCAGACAGCCTCCAGGGGTAGTATATGACACATGTGGTGGGTCAACAGCTTGGATAGTGTGTGTGGTCTGTGATGTGGAAGCCCCATGGGCCCCAATATAGAAACAGTGTGAACAAGCCACCCACCCATTGCTACTCACAACAGCAGTCCATGTCCCTGAAGGTGCCTGGCCTAGAGGCTGAGCAGGAGGAGCATGTGGACCCTGTGAATATGTACTGGGTGCCTCAAGGTGATGTAGCATATCCCACATGTGTCTGTGGAGCCTGCTATGGAACAGACCCTGGACAGGATCATGTCTGTGTGCCCCCAGGGAGGGACAACATCCCCTTAGGTGGATCCACCTGAAGGTAGTGCTGGACCAGTACATGAGGAGGTCCCAGGTTGGGTCCCACATGTGATGTGGCCTGGTAACATGGCCAGATAGGTTTTAGATATATATATATATATATATATATATATATATATATATATATATATATATATATATATATATATATATATATAGATATATATATATATATATATATATATATATATATATATATATATATATATATATATATAGTTTGTTGCTGCATAGTAGTAATAAACAGATTTGCATACGTGGTAGTATTGTGGACATGTACTGTTTATGTACTGTAATGCTGCACCCACCCTGTAGCAATGCCACAGGTGTGGCGGATGACTTTGCATCTCTCATACTCTTATGTAGGCCCTCCTGTATACTGCCAAGGCAGCAGTCTGTAGCTGATGTGTATGGTTTATGTTGTTGCTTGCCAACACACAGGGCATGTAGTGGCTATAGCATATTCCATGCACACATCTAGCACTCCTACCCAGAGTGCATGCTGTATATGTTCATGCATTGTTGCTGTTAAATGCACTGCATTACAGTGGTGACCATGATGGGGAATTGGAAGGGTATGTCAGACACCTGCAATATCACTAACATCCTTTCATTGCAAAATGTGTCCACAGGGATTAACATAATGGTGGGACACATGGCCTACAGTAGGAACATGTGTGAAACATCACCCGTATACAGTCCAACAACAGGATATATACCAGTATTACAATGGTAACTGTTACAGATGTACACTATGGCATAACACATTACTGTCATCCACATTATTAGCTGGGACTAGGCTGTAACACATGGTGTTCAGTGTATGGGACATTGCAAACTGACACACATGTGTAGGCCTTACTTGTCAAGCATCCACAAAAAGGCTGAAGGTGGGGAGGGGGTGTCAGCATGATACACCAGTGCACTGCAGCAGGGTTCCTAAGGAAGCTAAGAATGGCTGTATCTGCACACAGTCAGGTTCAGGAAATGTAACAGATGTAACCCTGCCCCCACTGCAATAATGACGTCAGTATGTGAATGCCAAGGGATGTGCACATGAGTAGGCCTTGCAATCATGCAGATTTGGGGGACATGTGTAGGGCAGACTGACCAGACACTGTCAAATGCAGATGGCTCATGCTAGTATACTCCTGCCAGGAAAAGAGACTGCTGTGGTACACATAACAATAGGTGCAACAAACCATCATGATAAGGGTGTACACACATATGCATACACATGGAGTGTATGCATCATGGTCAGCATCCGCACATCTAACACTTTCCATAGACACTGCATGTGAATGTACAGGACATATGTCAAATATTGGGCTCATGTACTGTTAATATATGAGGTGATGTGGTCCCATAGCAGATCAAGGTGCGTCATATCAATAAGGGTATGTACACTTCCCATAGCCATGGTATGGTCTGATGGTTGTCAGTGTAATAGTATTGGATTGGTCATACATGGTCCGCTGATGTTGAGATCTGTAAACCAGATATCAGGCATTCACAAATGACATCTGTCTACATATCATCACAGGTATATGTTGCTGAAAAACATAGGGGCTGTGAGCATTAGAGCTGACATAACTGACACAGTACTGCACATTCAGCAATGGGTTGTAGACCTGTGATGTTTGGTGCACAATACATGGCAGGATGCAGAACAGTTGCACAGTAATACTGTGTACATGGGTGCAGTGGTATCCAGGGGGAGGGGCATCACCTACTAACATAGCCCATGCATCACACACATGTATACTGTTGCTAGCATGGATTGATTATAGCTGCACTGTATGCTGTTGTGTACCATATGTTATGCATGTTGACAGATGGGTAATAGGAGGACTGTGTGTTCTATCTTTGTGCAACCTCATCTGCATGTGTGTGTGTGTGTGTGTGTGTGTGTGTGTGTGTGTGTGTGTGTGTGTGTGTGTGTGTGTGTCTGTGGGTGGTTATTTTGTTTGTAGGGTCACTCTGGTGAAGTGGAGGGAGGTTGATTCATGTAGGATGTGTGTGTGCATGTATATGTGTTTGTGTGGGTGTCCATGTATGCACATGTGTGATTGTGGGGTTGTTCATACAGCAGTACTTCCCTTTGGGATCGTGCAGTTCATGGACATGAACTGACACAAGACACACCAGGAATACTTGTCTGATATGTAATCACAGGACATCTGATAGTATAATAAGGTCTGTAACATACATTGGGAGGCAATGCAGACACCAGGTATACCCTTAATATCACACATTCAGCAGAGAGGTGACCGACAACCCACTTATGCAGCACTACAGATGCATTGGGGAATTACTAGACAACACCAGTGAGTGTATCCATATATTACATTTGTCACATGATAGGTTGATTGAGCAGCATATCTGGCATGTACAGAGCAATACTTACACATGACACTCCTGTGCGTGAAATTATGGAGTGAACATAGTAGCCCCTCACATATAGGGGCCATGCTCACGATGTCCAGACATACACAGGTTGAACACTGAATGACAGCAGTGAGGCCATGCAAAACCACTCCACTCAGGTCAAGGAGATAATGGAGTAACAGGTCTTGTGTTGTGATCACTTGTCCAGGCATTTAGAGGAATGATATGTTAATTAGTGGTTTTAATGATTGTATGTTACCAAGTGTGCTGCAGGATGGGGAACGTATGGGAATAAACGTGGGACTGTCTGTAAAGTCACAGACAGGTAGGTATTAAGTTGGTGTGTGTGTGTGTGTGTGTGTGTGTGTGTGTGTGTGTGTGTGTGTGTGTGTGTGTGTGTGTGTGTGTATATATGTGTGCACTGTTATGCAATGCTGCACAGGTCTTAAAGTGCGTTTCTTGTTTTCTCCCACAGGTGGTGAGGTGGGTCAGGATCCCTCCTGCATGCAATCTGATGTTGGTGTCCATACAGACACCGAAGATGATGATAATACTTTTGAGGCACAGATGGGGTTGTCAGGGGCCGAAACAGCACCATCATTTGACATCCCCCTCTTAGCCACCTCAACCCCACACACAGTTTCTGTGCCTATACATACCCCATCACCAGTGGCCATAGCAGAGGGACAGCTGACAGTTGGTGGCAGTGCACAGGAAAGTGTAGTGTCCATGTCTACTGTGTCTGGTCACAGCAGACATAGCCAGATGTCCAGCAGGGCACGACATAGGCAGAAGACCCAGAGTGCTCATAGTAGGGCCACTGGTCATCATGCCCCTGGCAGACATGCCACAACTGGTACCACCAGGTGCATGTTTCAGGCTGTCATGAGGGTGAAGACACATATGGAACTGTACACCAGACAGGGCCTGAGGCTGCAGAGGGCTGCTCTCACTACTGCAAGTGACAACTTCCATGAACTGTCTGGTGCCCTCCGTGCATATACCGAGGTCATGGATAGGCGGTTTGGTGAGTTGATGGGCCACATCGACTTTGTTTTGTCTGTGCTTGAGCATGTGGTGGAAGTGTGGCCATGGCCATGTGGATGTAGGCCAACAACACCAACAGCTGGTGGTCAACTATATGTGCTAGGACACCAAGGCGCTCCTGTAGTGGCAGTACTAGCCCCAGCACTGCAGGGAGGGGGGTGCTGTCCACACCACATCACAGCAGGCTAAGAGCACATGGTTCTGGCCAGTCCCAGGAGGGACCTGGTTCCAGTGGACGTCTGTCATCATCAGGGGATAGTAGCACATTGAGGCCTGTACCTGGACATGCCCATGCAACCCCTGGCAGGCACAGTCCCCATACCTACACACACCACATCACCACACCCAGTTCAACTCATTACACCCCTCTCCCACACACATGGTGTCAAATGTATGGCCCACTCTCTGCCTCTGTCAAACCAACAACAAACCCTGTGCATATGATGATACCTGTGCCACATCCCTGTCATCCATAACATTGATGCAGGGGCAGGCTAATATGGTTCTGATGCAAACAGTGACTTTACTACAATGTACCAAAGTACTGCAGTGTAACATGTTGTCTGGAGTAATGTTTAATGCATATATGTCAGGTAGTGTAGCCATCCAGCAATGATGCTTTATAGCTGTTAGTAACACTGGTTGATTGTGGTCTCCATAATGCTATCCATTTGTGTTTTAGATGTATATGTGTCAGCAGGAGGATGGTCTGCAGTCATATTCCACAAGAGGTATGGCACTGTGGTGACACCATGGCTGTGACTTATCCGGGGTACTGTTGAACACATGTCACAGGTTTGTATAACAATTATTGCCTGTGCCACATGGACAGGTGACCCTCTGAGACGTGTATAATCTGCAAGCTGATGTAGGCCCATCCACATACTTGCACAGTTTTACTTGGCAACACTGGGTCTAGACCCCTACCTTGTTATGTAGTGCTACTGAACTGTGTGGCTTTCATTGCACACACAACACAGTGTTTAGGGTGAGGTGTGTTCCCAAACATGTACAGTATGCTAATGGGGGATGTAATGGTTGTATATGGACAATACATAGTGTGACATAACATCATATACACATTAACAGGCACATAACAGACAGGCACACATCCGACAGACCTGGGCCTGTCACTGCTAACTAACTTGTCCGTGTGTCCAATGTGTTACAGGTAGGCTGCACACAGCACATGCATAACTGGGTTTGATTGTGGTATCAGTTACCTGTATGGTTGATGGTAACAGTGGTCACCATAAAGTGGTACATGGGACATATACCAGGTGTACCATGGTGTAATGACAGTGTACACAACACCCACATCCCCCAGTGGATATTGTACTCCCTGGAACCCATGATGACACTCTGACATACCCACCATCACACATTGTCCATGACTGCAATACAACCCATTGTATATATTAACAGTGGTACTACAGGGATATGCATATAATGCGCATGCCACAGGCATAATAGGGTGTTGCATTGTCATGCCTCACTTATGGGCAGCAACAACACTATCTGTACTACTGTGTGGCAATGGGTATTGTAATAGGAGTATGTGGCCTTGGAATGCTGTACACTATAGATATACAGACATGCATACATACACACACACTTGCCAGAACTCAATGGGTATCCCATGCCTATCAACCCATTTGTACAGTACTGTTGTGCTGGTACTGCAAGGCTTGTGTAGCCGGTAGGGAGAGCAGCATAACAGGGTACATGTAATGTCCAAATCAGCAGCAGCCACAACTGACTATGGCAATGGGTGTTGCGGTGGTTGTGAAGGCTCTCATGGAATCCCAAGTACAGGTGTACTAACACACAGACACTGCTACCCTCAGTAATGCACACGTACACATGTGTCAGTACTGGGGTGCATCACTACAGGTGGTCATAGCTGTGTACCTGGCTATTATCCATGGAGAGATGGGTTGTGTAGGGGATGTATGTACAGTGGTATCCTGCCACTGCCATGTGCCAGCAGGCAGTCTATCAAAAGACACCACTGTAGTGACCCTCAGGGTGACAGTGACATGCATCAGCCAATCCCCTGGGTGCCTCCTGCACATGGCCACTGAGGTGATCCAGTTGACATGCATGCAACATGTATTACAACACATGGTTGGTGTCTATGATGAAGACCTGTCCACAAGCATGTTCTGTTGACTGTGGTAGTGTAGTGGAGGTACCCATGTGGTGCATACAGGGTGTTGTCTCTTATATGTGCCAGTTATTACACGGCTGGGCAGAAATGTCAGTGTCAATCAAGCATAGGTTGCCTGTACATACCCCAGCTGGATACCTGCCATCTGCACATCTGCACAGGGACTGACAGTCATCAGCTTGGCAAGTAGCTATGCAGTAGGATGAATGTGTCGACAGATACACGTTTGACAACAATATGTATGCCATAACTACATGTTGGAAGCCCTCACTAATATGTGCTGTACAGACAGAAGTCTACAGTTATATTCCACATGTCGGATCATTATCCAGTAGGGGATATATATTGTGACACAGCTAACACACCAGCAACACAACAGGGAGGCCTCAGAGACCAGCTATACCTGCAGGTGTGCTTGTTGTCAGTACTACATGTAGCACTCTAACCCACGCAAACCCACTTAAAGTTGCTCAAAACTGCCTTAACCACTCTGTATCTGACAGCCCTTGTTCTGCCCAGCAACACAATAAACAGCCATTGCAGGTCTTGAACCCAGGACCCTGTACACTATAGTCACAACAGTTAACCACTACACCATGACCACTGCAAAGACAGTTGTTGTTTTTCCAATATATCTGTCAATACACATATTGATTAGTATTGGACAATTGCTTTTACTTCCACAACTGTGTAGTAGTTGTTATTGATATTACTGTTGCATCACATATGTTCTTATATCATAATGTACACATATCAGATACATATGGTGAGATACATCTGGGAAGGTATACACAACCATGATGTTTACACATGACAGGAATATGGATATATACATATACATATGTTGATATATGTCTACATGTACATACACATGTATTTTTTTTTTTTTTTTTTACATTTGTTGACTGGGATAGTCCAACTGGATGCATGTCCATTTTCAGCGGAGGCCCAGGGAGAAAAGCTCCAAGGGTAAGCAGATACAGCATTACATAATACCAGCATTACATATTACAAAAGACTATTTACAGAGATTACATAAGTAAGCAAGTTAAACAAGTTCCACAGGTTACAGTTAATCCTGAGCACAAGTCAGGATTAAACTAAATTACACAGTAAACTGGTTAACAGATTTTTACACATTCTAGAGAGAGTTATCCAGGCTTGATACATTGACATAGCTAGTTAAGTGATAAATGTTGTTTGAGTCTAGTTTTAAATTGACCTAAGGTGGAAAGTAAGGTAATATCAGCTGGAAGAGAGTTCCAGGATCTACTTACAGAGTTTGCAAAAAGAGAATCACCGGCTGTGTTATTAATTTTGCTAGTCTGAATTAGTAGTTTGTTAGAGGATCAAAGCGGTCTAGGATTGTTATAGGGGGTGATAATATTTTTAAGTGCAGGAGTATTGTCCGGATTATAGAGGATTTTATAGGCCATAATCAGTTGGTTATATTGGATTAGGCTGGGTAGTTCAAGCCACCCAAGCTGATTTAGATTGATGCAATGATGTGTCCTAAAAGGCAGCCCAGTGGCAAACCTGGCAATGTGGTTGTAGCAAATTTAGAGTTTAAGGACAGTCTTGTTTAAATTCAAGAGTAGAGGGGATGCATACAGAAGGGTTGAAAGAAGGTGAGAGAGAGAGAGCTATGGCAATTTTAGCTGGAGGGGTTAGGAAGGCTTTTATTCTGTAAAGTGACCCTAGTTTTTTATTGATGGTTTTGATAGTTTGGTTAACATGTAGGTCAAATTTTAGATTATTGTCTATGATGACACCTAATAGTTTTGTAGATGGGTCAGGGGAGATTATTGTGCCATCATTTGATTTTATGGTAAAGGTGAAAGCGGTAGACCTACGTGTTGGTGAAAATAACATAATTTTAGTTTTTTTGGGATTTAGGATCAGACGATGTTCAGAAAGCCAGTTTTCTATGGTATTAAAGGTGGTCCGGGTAGCTGACCATAACTCTACTGGAGATGTGGCTGAGCAAATCAGAGTAGAGTCATCAGAATATTGGATACAGCTGACTTTTGGGATGACAGTATAAAGGTCATTAATGAAGATGGAGAACAGAAAGGGCCCTAGTATAGAGCCTTGTGGTACACCAAGGTTGTTAGGTAGAAGGTTAGAGAGTTTGTTCTGCCAGAGGATAGCCTGCTGTCGACCATTCAGGTAGGATTGAAACCATTGGAGGGCTCCAGTATCTAGACAGAATGTTTGCAAGGTGTGGATTAAAAGTTGGTGATCAACCATATCGAATGCCTTGGAAAGATCCAAAAAGAGGGCTGAGGATATATAATTATTGTTGCAATTATGGTTTATGGTGTTAGTAAAGGCTAGGATGGCTGAAGTAGTGCTATGATGAGAATGGAAGCCATGCTGAGTGTCTGCAATAAGGCGATTTTGGATTAGGTGGTGCATGAGTTGTCTATGAATACATTTTTACATAATCTTTGCAAGTGGAGAGAGTATAGCTATTGGCCTATAATTGGAGAATTCAGTAGAGCTGCCTCCTTTGTGAAGTGGGATTACATAGGATATTTTCAAGATGGTGGGAATTTTAACTTCTACTATGGTTCGGTTGATTAGTATTGAGATGGGGTAAGCAATAGCATCAGCTAATTTTTGTAGGTACTCGGCAGGGAGTTGATCGGTAGAAAGTGTAGTGGGTTTTAATTTTTTGATCAAGGTACGGATAAGTGAAGTGGCGACTGGTTGGAAGCTGAATGTGAGTAGGTTTCCAGGGGTGCTACTTTCAGGACCAGGGGAGCTAGGAGGTAGTTTGCTAGCTAGGGCTTGAACTGTCTCAGTAAAGAATTGGTAAAAACTATCAGAAGCATCTTCAGGGGTTTTATCAATAGTAGTAGCAGGGATTGGGGTTGAAGTTTGTCCAGGATGTAGTAGATTATTTAAACCTGCCCAAAACTTGAGGGTTATTTTGATTTACTGTCTGTAAATTATAGTAGTATTGTTTTTTGTCTTGTAAAATTGATTTTTTGGTTTCGTTCCTGGATTGCCTGTATTTAATGTGATCTTGAGGGTCTTTAGAAGAATGCCATAAAGCCCATGCTTTGTTTCCAAGGGTAATTTTGAGTTTAGACTTTATAGAAAGCCATGGTGCAGTTTTTGCCTTGGTTCTCTTTGAACGAACAGGTGCATGCAAATCAAGGATCTCAAGGAATTTGTTGTTAAATATGCTACTGCTTCCT